>NC_065516.1:14415512-14435209 GCF_006386435.1 Epinephelus moara
CAAACATGGCAGCACACCGGTAAGGTAAGACAACACGTTTACATGTCGTTTTCTATATGTTCTCTGACATTTATCCTAATGATATGAGGCGGTCTTTGTGGAAAAAAAGCTTGTTTAGTGGACTAACTTTGCACTTGAAGGGATGCCCGTTCACTTACGTTTTAACAGGTCTGACGCTACGGCTGTATCTACGCTAACGGCTAACATGCTAACTATTATCTGTATGTCACTAGCCACTTGAACCAATTTTAGGACGATAGGAGACGGGTTGAAATAAACTGAAATTTCCCTTTAACACAGCGGCACTGCCCAGCAGCACACCTGTGTGCGATTGATTCAGATCACAACATGACAGCGTGTGTATGCCGCCTGGTGCCGCCTACTCATGGTACGTTTAAAGACGGCTCGGAAAAACACGTTACCACATGTTAAAAACGAATTGAATGGTGGTAACAGCTGTATAAAGTGCGGGGATGGAGGGCACAGATACGGGAAGTGCGGGGGGACATGTCCCCTGTGGACCCTACTATTCCACAGATTATCAGAGCAGTAGTTCAGTAACAATAATCATGTTTACACCTAAATCAAGAGATTTGGAAGTTGAGAGGGGTGGTGTAAACCTTTAATAATCCGCTCAATAGAAAAATATTATTATAAAGAAATCTTTATAAAGGATTTTTAACTATAATCAATGTGCCTCCGCTGTTTTTGTAGACTGCTAGCCCACACCATGGACTTCTACACTGAGTAATTTATTCCTATGTGACTGTTTGCCCTGTCCTTGAAGAGCACTTTTTTACAATTTACCTACACCTAGCATCTTGACCCAGTGCAACACTCCAAATTTCTTTCTTCAATATTTGGGAAATATTGGCACCTCATTGGAATAAACACATTCTTTGGCACATGTTCACCCCATGTGGGAGTAACATTAGATGACGTAGGGGTAGGGGTAGCACTCACATGCTGCAACTGCTGTTTCTGTGAGCCTCCCTCTGCTGATTTTGACAATGAGTAGTTTACAAACTTAAATGTTCATATGTGAGTGACCTGATATGTATTCTTTGATTCTGAAACAGTAGCCTCATGCAACACTGTTGTTATAGGACGCATTGTGGAGTCGTTGGACATAATCTTCATCGCTACCAGTAGCAGTAGCCTGCATACAAGATGTTTAGGGAACACTGGTAAATTGTAGCGTCTGCATGTGAGGTGTTTTGGGGAATTCTGTAGTTTGTAGCTAAAGAAAAATCCCGGGTTACACATGACTTACTTCTAAATTGTATTAACAGGCAAAAACTTAATTTTGTTCTATTCTTTATGTATTGAATTAACTGAATTGAATTAATCAAGCTCGAGGAAAAAAAACTTCATAGCGTGCAGAACCTCTTTGCAAAAGTCCAAAAAATTATATTGTGAGTAAGTACTTTGGGCATGAAAACTCATATCTTACTGGATCGCTTTATTCAGTGTCCAGAATGATTTCAATCTGACTGAAGAAACATTGTCTATGCAACCAGAGCTACTGTTTGTAATTTCATCTTGTTGAATAAAAGCCTCCCTGTTTATTGATCACTCTCTACGGCCGTAACAGAATTATGTTACTGCTGATGCAGACTACCATGCTTTCACACTAAAAGCATTCAACTAGTGGCTGTTATTGAGAATCATCCACAAGACTCACATTTGTTACAAAGGTTAGCACTCCCTGCTATTGATCATTAAAACAGGTCTACAAAACAAAATGATTTTTCATTTTCTGTACTTTTGGTAAGCAGATAATTCGCAATATTTGCAAGGAAGGAGTCACTGAGATGTTAGATGAAGAACTGCAGGTGACAGGTGACACTGTTCACACACACCTTCAAAACATAATCAGGGTAAACAACTCCTTTTGCTATGCAATGCTGTTCTGTGGATGAAATTAGTTTGACATTGTGGGAAATACTGTTACTCGCTTTCCTGCCAAGATTTATATCAGAGGATCAATAATCCTCTAACGTCTGTACAGCCAGCAGCGTGTTAGCTTAGCTTAGCAACAGACTGGCCTGGCTCTGTCCAAAGGTTAAAATATCCTCCCACCAATTCCTCTAAAGATAGTGCGACACAACAGCCCTGCATAAACAGCTAATCATTCTTTTTAGACTTTGGTTTGTGTTCAGATAAAACAAAATAGACATAATGTGTTAATTAGTGAGCTTTAGTGGTGCTGGTTGGTGTATACTTTTGACCTTGCCTGTTTCACCCAGTTTACAGTCTTAACGCTAAGCTAATTGTCTCCCAGCTCCAAAGAAAGAGAATATGTCAGTAGGTAAGTAAGAAAGTAAGGAAGTAAAATTTAATTGTATGGCACTTTTTGCAGACATAAGTCACAAAGTGCTTCATAAGGGCAATATACAACAAAAAAGAAATCAGAGGGACAAAGTGACTATGTGAGCCATGTCGTGAAAGTGCACAACTAGCAGAACTACACAAAAACAATACGTGAGTATGTGTAATGTCTCTAAGATGTGAACTATTCCTTTAAGGATTATTACTACAGGTCTTCTTAACTTTTGTTCTTACGGAAAATAAGTAGTGCTGAAAAGATTCCTCGAAAAAATTGAGTAAATCAATTACTGAAATCATTGATGAAAATTGTTTGCTTTGAAGCTCTGTTTAATCCATATACATCCATGCTCAAAACAGAAGACATGATTTGATGATGTGGAGTGCAAAATGGAAGAAGAGAGAGTAAACTGCAAGAGCAAAGAAAAGAGACAGATCAGAGAAAATGACAGAAAGTAACCAAAGTTTGGGAACATACAAAGCTGAAAGAACACAAAAAACTCAGACTAGCCTACCACAACAGGACAACATCAATGCTTCAGCGTCTCACCAGAAAGCATGCAGTCCTTGGATTGGGCCTGACCAAAGCTAACATTAATGTCACCACTTAAGGTAAATCAACTTGATTGCTAGGCCAGTAAAGAATGACCGTTAATTCTGGCTAATTATGCCAATTTCCAACAAGCTCTATGTCGTTGCACTGTGAGCAGTAACTTAAATGCAAATGAACAACATTCAGCCTCCCTCCTTCCCTGCAAGTGCCTGGAGCTCCCCACTCATTCGCTGCCAAATGTCAGCTGAATGACGGGAAACCAGGGAACCTTGGATACGTGGGGAGCTCTGGGCAATGTGGTGGGAAGCCGAACACCAGTCATCCGCACAAACTGCCCACACTGCAGTGACACAGAGCTGATAAAAATCATCAGTTTCCCTTTTAAGAGCGTTGATCAGTATGGTGGCTAGCTAGGTTTTCACAAGTTGACTGCAGCATTTTCTTTTCTGTGTTTATTTTCTTGAGCAAATCTTAGCTAACTTAGAGACATAACCACAGAAAATAACATGCTGAAGTTAATTTGTGAAAGCCTTTGCTTCACTCATATTATTATTATGATAGTCACACACACACACACACACACACACACACACCTACTCCACTCACAATGATGCATAAAATATCCCCAGAAGCAAAATATCAGGTGGTGTAAGTAGGAAGTGGGGTCTAATTATTGTATGTAATTAGGGCAATAAAAATGTTTTTTTTTTTTTTTTTTTTTTTTTTACTAAAAATGAAACTAGCTGTTCATTCAAGTGACCTGTCTCAGTTTCTCTTTTATATGTTTACTATTGCTCTTTAATAAAGCAGATTTCTAATCTGATAACTTGATTCAGCTATGGATTAATCAGCAGAATACTGGATTACTAAAATAATGGATAGCTGCTGCCCTTAAATGAAGTGTTGGCATTAACTTTACAATCATTAAATCTGCATTTCAAGTCATTTTAAGCGGGTTTGTAACATGAATTTGATCAGTCCAGACGTTATCAGATGCGGTTCTAAAGCTGCTAGTCTGTGGTTTCATCTCCACACATTTGTACTGTAAAACACAGACACTATAAAAGTTGGGTTGCAGGGAGCGCAGTGAAGTGTTTTCTCATTTGCACTCTCTCCTGGGGTTACTCTCCATAGAGTGCATGACGCCTGTAAATGTGTCATCCGAACAGCAGGAGATAACTGCTGTGCTTTCTTGGTTTTCAAGCCTCTGAAGCCTACCTTTGATTTTCCTCTGCTCTCAGCTTTGCATTGATACCATCTGGCAGGAATAGAGAGCCAGTGAGCTGGGGGAGAGAGGAGGGGAGGGGAATCATGGAGCAGCTCCGCTGTCTGATTAATCATGCTAATCAGCGATGAGGGGTTAGAAGTCCATTAACCTGTTCGGAAACGCCACAGACTGCCACGCTTGTGGGGGTGCAGACCCTGGTGGAGCACGAGCCACAGATGGGGGAGGGGGAGCCAAAGAACTGGAGGCAAAGTCAAGAGCGAAACACCTGTGCTGAGGATGGGATGAGGACAAAATATGGATTCATCTCTCCTCCTATGCGGCAAAACACTCCGCCCTCACACCTATTCCAAGACTGTTCGGAAATCTGCCTCAGAGGGGTCAGCTGTGTCTACAAAACAGGGAGACAAGGATAATCCCATGCTTGGCTGACATGTGGGCTAACATCCCTGAAATAGTAGCTGAGGTGGTCGGTGTTTCTTTTTAAATCATAATGAGCTGAGAGATTACAAAGGCACCATGCAATGATACTGGTTTCTAGTTTTCCTCTTGTCAGACGCTTGATTTCTCTGTTGTAGCCTGAGGCATGGAGCACAATAGCACCAATATTTCCAACACACAGGCATCGTAATTACTTCCAGTACATCCCTGCAAATGAAAATATTGATTTTTGTCCTTTGTTTCTTTGTTGTGCTTCTTGTTTACATCAGTCAGAGGTTACAGTTCAAGGGAAATTTAACTAAGGGGCCATTTGTTGCTGATGTTCTCATTCAAGCGTAATGAGTAAAAATGTGTTAGAAAGCATTTAAAAACTACAGCATCCCTTTTGTGAAATCTCAGTGCGAGGAAAAATGTCACAGTTATCAAACTTCTGATGTTCTCATATTTCAATTTGATTCCCTTGAACAAGTGAGAATGCTGTTTTTGTGACCACCACCATTTATCAAAGCTACAGCCTGAAAAGAACATGGAAGCAACTTTTTTTATTCCTCAACACAAAAGCAGCATTGCTGAGTGTGCCTTCAGACCGCCATGGATTTCTTTCATGGGGAATATGTGATAGAGTTTTTTTGTGGGGGTTCCAAAAAAAAAAAAAAAAAAAAAAAAGTTGGAAATGTAAAAGAAGACCGGCAGAAGGTAGCTAATGCAACTTTAAATCAGATATCTCTTGAGTCCCTAAATGTGGATTAAACCAGAAAATAGTCTCTTAAAGCAAAAAACCCACCTTCAAGCACAAAGCCAGTGGTATCCTTGAAATATGAGTGAGCTCAATATTTGTGAACAATTCGTCCCACAGGCAGGACCCAGATTACCACGGTTTCTTAAAGCCTTCAAGCAATAAAACTCATTCAGTGGAAATAACCTGGAGATTTCATTTCACATCACTTCTTCTAGTTGGTATCAAGGTTCATCAAGTGAGTCTGCCCTTGGCTCTGTTGCTTCCACCTTTAGGAGAATTGATTTGTTTGTGTTCACAAATCCAAATTGGGGAAAGGAAGGTTATGTACTGTAAATGCACTAGCTTCCTGACTAATAGTCTCTCTCCCCTCTGTCTGTCTCGTTGCTCTGTTAGTGCCTGTGTGTGGGTGCGGCTACATGCATAGGCTGAAAATACAGACTCCAGAGATGATGGATCTTTCAGGAGGGATGAGCAATTTTGAAAATAAACCACTACAGCTCAGTATGAGTAGTTACTGAGCGTGGAACGGCTTTAACCCATCATGTCAACTGTAGTTCCGGTAGCCTAGTTTGCATTTATCCTGCTTTCAAATGTACTATATATGCACCAATATTTATTCAGCTGGCTGGCTCCAATAAAGTGACTTTATTATATTTATGTTGACCTCTGTTGTAGGCATACTGTCTTTGCTATGAGGAAAATAGCAGACGATAAAATTATTCAGTGCACTAAACCTTGTGATGGTATCTTTCATTAACCTATGTTTGGTACATTAATCTAGATTGGGATACAGACCAAAGGCAAAGTGAATTTTTAAAGGGATGTGCATACTTAGTCAATGGAAGGAGCTATGTGGATGCTAAAAGACATATTCACAAACTTGAAAATGTTTTGAGTATAGTGCTTGTCCCAGAGCTGTAGACAGAAAAGGGTCTGGAGGAAATGACTGAGAGACCTCCTCATAAAGTTTCAGCCTGGGTGTCAGCCATCACAAAAAAAAAGCTATTGATGCATCTCTACAATCCACCCAATATCTGTCGGACTTGCATCCATATTGGATGATTCTTACAAGGTCCAAGGAAGCATCTGTGTACTGCTCTTTAACCAAGGTAGGGAAGTTAATCAGACAAACATTTGACAAAACAACCTGTCAATCTTCATCCTTTAAGTCAACTCGCTCGCAAAACTGAAAAACACAGTATTAAAATGGTTCAAATAGAGCATAAACCTCAACTTGGACTCGCTTGTTGAAGTTTTTATGGGGTGACTTTGAGGTACATTACCCCAATCTCAGAACTCATCAGCTGCTGTCTGACGATGTTCAGCCAATGATATTTCAATGGAATAAATTACTTACTGACTCATTCAGTGATGAACATAGGGGGGATCAAAATAAAATAAATAAATAAAATAAGAATCAACCAGCCACCCTCCTCCCCTTCATAAGTAAAGAACAGTCCCTAAAGTGCGGTGAGGTTTGTGGGCCGTGAACGGCTCGTTTCTCCTCTGACACATCACATATCTGTGTTTGGCTGGCTCGGCTGTTCAGGTACTTTTGGGCAGTCATGACGCCAAGAAGAGGATATTATTGGAGCCGACTTCTCCGTTGCCGGTAAGCCGATGGCCGCCGTATTTGACAGGAATACATTACTGTCTGTGTCTGTGACCCCCGTTCAACCCACAACCGATGGGATTCACCTTTCGTTTCTGCTGGTGGTTGAAATCTGTAGGCTGCTCGCACAGCGTGCTGAATGATTTAAGCCCATTTTGCTCGCTCAAAACCATTTTTAGTCGGAAATGCAAGTGCGGTGACGGGCGGATCGCCACACTGCCGACATTTTACTATGCCTGTCACGGCATGCTGTTTGATTGCGTTATCAAAACACGCCACTATTATTCGGCCATGCTTTTAACTTATTCCACCGAATACCGAATGTGTGTTTTTTTGCAATATTCGGCCGAATATATTTGGTTACCGAATATTCGGTGAATCCCTAGTCTGTGTCACTCTGCAGTTACACCTCCAAAACAGGAGTCAACAACAGGGTTTCTGTGAAAAGTTTAGTTGATTCAAAACACGCCCAAAACACATTAATTTCATTCACAAAGTACTTGTTTTTATCTGGACACATTTTCCCCACAAATACAACATGCTAACATTATTAGCACAAGCCTATGGCATTTTACATTGTATAAATTAGCCTAGCAGCTAGCGAACTTTTCCTCTTCTCATATGAAACCAGGAACAACAGCAACATCTAACAAAGGTAACGTTACAAAATCAGCTTCATTACACACACAAGGTTCACTGACAAAACAACTGTCTTATACTAAACACTTTTTCCAAACAAATATAACATGCTAACATTATTAGCACAAGCCTATGGTATTTTACATTGTATAAATTACGAGACGAGTGGAGATTTCCTTTGCTCATATGAAGCCAGGATAAATCACACACAAGACTTATAATGCTATTTTTGTGGAGGCTTTATTGTCTTCACAATTTATTGTTTCTTATCTGTGAAATTAAAGTAAATAAAAGCTTTGTTTCCACTGAGGGAAATGGTTTCAGCTTACAAAAATAGACAGGAGTTCTGCGTCGCTGTGACATGTAGTTACATTTCTGGGGAGGTGCATGTCAGGCTACGCCATACCTACGGCGTTGTCCCTGCATTGAGGTAAAGCCTACACCGTAGGTACAGCGTCAATTCAATGCAGAAGTATAAATTACGCCTTAACCAGCAGACATCTGGGCTAAAACTTTTTTCTTCCGTGCCTCATTAATTGTTTAAATTTCATTTAGCAACTTGAGACAGGTCCACAGGACACTTTGGCTGACCTCTATAAACAAAGTTCTACATACATGTATGAATGAAGAGAAAGAAATCGAATAAAAAGCAAAATCATCGTCAGTGGATAGCTGATGGGTTTTGAGATGAAGGCAACCAAAGCCCACTCAAACGTGAATCGTCAATGCAATGCTGACTACAAACAAAAACCAGAATGCCCCTATACCAAAATCTTGTACTGTTGCATACAGAGTCTGCATACATATGCATAGTATACTTTTCATGATAGCAATTTTTCCCCTAACTTTACCCCTACCCTCCCTGCTATGCACGGATGTGAAAGAAGCTAAGAATTTTAAAAGCATTGCCATGGGAAGTTAAAACATGGTTTTTGCAGAATCATCCAGTATTGATATTCTTTTCTGGCAAACAGGCTGGTACAACCAGAACAGTGACTGTCTGAACAGAATACAGATTGCAAAAAACACTCCAGTGTTCAAATTTGTGCAAATAAAGCAGTGTGGCTGAGCCTGAGTGCACTAGAAAACCACAGAGATGTCTCGCACCATTTTTTGGACATTTTGCCAAGTTGGTTGCAATGGAGACAGGTGTCCTAACAGGGGGTATCGGAGTCATACTATCAGAAGACCAAAGAAATAAAATGTGAAATGATAAGTAGCCTGCATGTTGAGGTACTTTGAATGTGTATTGCGTGCTTATGGGTTGTTATAAGTGATTTTATAGACTAAATCTTGCTTCACAAGACTCAAGGTACTATACCTATTACAGCAGTGAGGTGATAACTGCAACTTGTGTTGTAATTTTAAGTACCTACATTGTTTAAGGTTAAAGAAACAGTTGGGGTTAATGGCCAACTTATTATTTATTCATCCCTGTGGGGAAATTTGTCCTCTTGTATTTAACCCATCCTACCTATTAGAGCAATGTGCAGCCACAGTGCAGCACCAAGGGACCAACTCTACTTCTGAGGAGAGTGCTTTGGTCAAGGGCAAATTTTGTAGTATTTCTACTTCCTTAAGTACCATGCATGTCTCATAACTTCAAAAGAAACAGAAACAAGGACATGCAAACTCAACTCAGAAAGTGCAGGGCTAAGATCTGAAAGCAGTGTCTCTTGGAGTGAGGTTAAATTTAGATTTTCTTCAGTTCACTCAAGTACGGCAGAACCTCATTTCATTGAATACCCAGATTTCAGTGTGCTTTGGTTTGTGTTTGTATTAAGTGTGCTTTGGTTTCGTAAATTCAGAGTTTTCCCATAGCTGTGCAACTGAGATGCTATCACCAGGCTCTGTAAGCAAACTTTCCACTTCTGTTCCTTTGATAAGAAACAAAACATCTCACAATACAAACAGTCTTTATATTGGTGCAGATGAAGAGAGGCTTTCCAGTGACTCATTTGTACATACTGCTATGAATAGAATACCCTGCCTGTGAACCTACCGCAGCATGGATCTGTGTCTCCATGTAACAAAAGCCTTGCATTGGAAAAATGTATATTAATTAAGGGGCATAAAGATCCTTCTCCTGGTCAATGCTGCTGTGCAGACTAATCACTAAGTGCAGCAGAACAAGCTATTTAGAAATGCCAAGGCTCTATTTAACAGAGTTCTTATCTTTCCTCTGCAGATCTGAGGAGTCCCAGATTACTGTATCTGGTCTGTCCAAACAGTGACCTCCCTTTAGGCTGTGCAGGATACTTTGATCTGAAATGGCTATGGATTTTTGGCAACATTTTTTGAAGCTTTCAATGTTATTATGACCTTTTAAACTTTTTTTAACCATATATTTTAAGCAATCCCTGAAATTGTTTTCCCTTTCGTATTGTCCCTTGTATTAATTCCCTAATCGTGGTCCACAAAGCACAGAGTAAACATAACATACCACACAGGGGGAGTGCTTAAAAGCAGCCCAACAGCACTAACATAACGAAAACCTGTCACAAACCCAACATGGTCAATATATCACTCAATGCACTGTGTTTCTGGTCCAACCCTGATAGGATGCAGGCCAGGAAATCTGGGCTCGGACGGAAGGGGGCTGAACATCGGATCTGTTATTTATCACTATAACCGTAAAACATGGAGGCAGCAGAGAGAGGAAAGGGAGGAGGGAGGGTGGGAGTAGTCATGTTAGGAAAAAGCCCATATCTCCATTGGAGTGATTGATGGGGATGAGGAATCGGTCCTGTCATGGTGCAATTACACCAGTCGGACAGGATGTGTTTGAAGGACAGAGCAGAGGAGTACAGACTAGGAGGATGAAGTGATTCATGCTGAAGGAAAGCGCAGCAAAACAAATGATGTTCCGGTCTTGACCTTGTAACGGTGACACGATATCATCGCTCTTGTTAATTTTAAATGATTCCATGCCTGGGAGCAGTTTTTTTTTTATGCTGCAGATTTGTTCATTAAAACTCGTCAAAATGGTCATGGTCACATGTGTCTCTGCTGGGAGAGGTTAAGTCTGTTAGCTTAACCCTGTGTGCCCCTGTTTGCTTTTCCTTGGCAAATCATCAGCTGGTGCGTAGCTCTGATTTAAAAGAGGTGCAGATAAAATATCTATACATTAAAAAGTACCATGTGGAGTTTTTCACCACTGGTAGGGCTGCAGAGCAGTATTTGTATGAACAGCTCTCCACTGCTTGCATGTATGACGATGATTGTGCATGCATGTTATTCCCATCCTGCCATTAGTTTCAAGCTATTCTTAGCAATCAGATTAGATTGGTGGCATTAAGTATATTTAACATAGCAATGCGCTAGAAAAGGCAGTGAAGAAGAAGACTGTTACAGAGTAAACATAAAAAATGCATGATTTTAAATATTTATAAGCTCATCTTTTTAAAGTCATCTTTGCAAATGTTTTGTGTGGAGGAAAATATGGGTAGACCTTAAGGATACATACAATTAATATCAGTAAATCATGTCACGTTACGTCAAAACACTTCAACTGTCTCTCTCTTTTAAATCACCAAACTGAAAGAAGATAGATTTCAGAAAGACTAAGAGTCTACAGCCAAGCTAGCTGCTCTTGAGACTGAAGGTACAGCTGTGCTTTAAAGGGATAGTTCACCCCCAAATCAAAAATACATGTTTTTCCTCTTACCTGTAGCTATTAATCAGTCTAGATTATTTTGGTGTGAAGTGCCGAGAGTTAAAGATATCAGCCGTAGAGATGTCTGCCTTCTCTCCAATATAATCAAACTAGATGGCACTCAGCTTGTGGTGCTCTAAGTGCCAAAAAGATATACATCTGAAAAACTCAACAGCAATGTCTCTTTCCAGAAATCATGATCTGGTTAATCATGATAATCTACAGACTAAAACAATGTAGCCTCTAACTGGTAACATTACATCCGACCCCTCTCACATATCAGCTTTTGCCTTTAAAGAGAAGATTCCCACAGTCTCAACTGAATAAAGGTTAGAGAACTCTCATTTGTTCCTCAGTCTGTCAACCAGACTCTGGCTTCTACTTAGCCTTGGTTGAACTCTGAATGTAATAGTTAATGAGTAAAATGCTGCACTGCATCCACTTTTTGTAATGTGTGCTGTGATCTGTAGCGTTTGTTGTATGATTTTGTTGTTTGATTAAATGTTTTGGATTTTTGTATTTATGTGAAACAGTTGACATCCGACAATAAAAAGAAATCAAATCACACCTTGTTGTGAGCAGTTTCATGTTGGAACTATTTTCTTTTTACCAAACTACACCTGCTAACTGTAACACACAGCTCAGCAGAGGAAGAAATGGATGGATACAGCATTAGAGGCAGGGTCCCCATTTATTCCTATGAAAGTTGCTCAGCGCAGATCAAGCCAAAAAAGTTAAACTGCTGCGTATAAAATTACCTGGATGATCGGCAGCTACCGCACTGTGTGTTCCATAGAGCAGGTGCACCAGAAACATCTGCCAGCCAAGCCGACTATTTTACTATTATTTACTACTATTTTTATTTTACGTTATTTTTTTTAACACTTGGAGCACCATAAGCTGAGTGCCATATAGTTCCATTATACTGGAGAGAAGTCAAACATCTCTATGGCTGATATCTCCAAAACTCTGCAACTCACACCACAACAATCTGGACTGATAAACAGCACTACAGGTAAGAGGAAATATATGAATGTTTGATTTTCTGATGAACTGTTCCTTTAAGGAGCATGCTAACGTCAGCATGACTATGTTAACATGCTGATATTTAGAATGTTTAGAATATTCACTTTCTTGGTTTAGCATGTTAGCATGCTAACATTTGCTATGGATGAAACTTAATATAATGCATTAAGG
This sequence comes from Epinephelus moara, assembly GCF_006386435.1. Lineage (NCBI taxonomy): Eukaryota > Metazoa > Chordata > Actinopteri > Perciformes > Serranidae > Epinephelus > Epinephelus moara. The sequence goes on from NC_065516.1 coordinate 14,427,902, forward strand.
ACAAAATGTACTAAAAGTGCAAACGCTTCATCTGCATCACCCCACAGTATCTTCTCATCTTGGAAAGCCTTTAATCTAAGGCAATGTTTACACAGTTTTGGCTCAGAGATGGAGAGAAGCAAACTTGCCTTTCATGATATGTAATGTAAAAGCTTTCATAATGTGATTAGGTCACATTGAATCACATTCTGTATATGAGCTGGCATCAGGGAATCATATTAAATATAATCTTCTACTTTCATTACTTAGCCAGAAGTTTCTAACTTTCTCAATACTTTATAGACTCATAGTTGATCTCATCAGCAGTGGCCAAAGGGACAGCTGACCCTGCTGACTGGAAGAGCCCACTCAGCAGTTCTGGGTGGATAACAGAGTTGCAAGTGACCTCCAGATGAGTTCAGCTCCCAGAGTGATTTGGGGGAATTGGTGGTGGATTTACAATATCCTGCCTAGCCTTCAAATCTGTTCAATACCTGGCATTTCTTTCCTTCTTCTTTCCTTCTTCCCTCCATCTTCCTTTCTCTTCCAAAAGACACACATCCCCCATCAATTCCCTCTCCTCCAGCATTACTCCATCTCTCCTGTAACTTTTTGTCTAAATAAGCAACTCTGGTATGAGGATCAGCATCTCTGTGCTGCCTCTGTGTCTCAGTCGGACTCAATCTAGTCACACTTATCTCTGTCAGTGGAAATATGACAAATGATAAATAAATGAATATTGATCTTAATAAAGATCCACACCCCTGCTTCAATTAGCTTTGAAAGCGTGATATTTCACAGCATATTAACATCTGTCACTAGTGTCACATCAGTGACATTGTAGAGGATTATCTAAATTGGCCAAGGGACACGAGGGAGACATTAATTTGATCAAGCATTGAATTTATTATGTAAGAGATCTATTGCTGTCTTCAGAGAAAACATCACCAACATCATCAGAGGCACAGAGATGCAGTGTGCCGCCTGATCTGCAAAGCTGTAATCATATTTAGAAAATCTGGATAAGGGATGCGGAATCACTTATCTTATCTTGACTGACACAACCTTCAGTGACCTCTTGTCTGGGAAAGCTCTTTAAATGTGCATTTGTTAGAATATATTAAAACCGATAATGATCTTTCAGATAGCGCCAGGGACCACAATCTTTGGGACAAATGTAACACTGAAGTTTATCGTTTCTGCAATGGTGAAAATATCAGTTTTTGCACAGTTTCATGTTTCTAATCTGTTAGGGTTTTTAAAGCAAATGGTATTTTAAAAAGGGGATGAAAATATGAAAATACAAACATCAAACAAATTGTATTGGACATGGTTGCCTAGTGGTTGTGCAGTACAATTGTACACACTAACTTTTGGAAGTATTGCTGGTATTTACAGTCCATTATTTCACCCATGTGAGTAATGGTACAGCAGGGATAATTCTAAACAGACCAGCGTTAAAGCTGGGGTAAGCAGTTAATGTTGGCGCCGGCAAAAATAAACTTTGGGCATATTATAATTTTAGTGGACTGAGAGAACACAAGATGTCTGCACTTCCTCTTGACTCTGTTTTCAGGCTTCAGGCTTCAGAAGATCTGGCCTGTGATGGGAGACTGCCAATAACAGGTCATTTCAGAGCGACAGCGCTCATTTTGGCTGTTCTACTAATGCAGATGTGTGTGCACGTCCCTTCAGTGAAAGCGTGATTCAATGGAAAAGAATCCTACAGAGGAAATTGCTATTTCAACATTGGCATCAACTGCCTGCACTGCAAAGCAGCCCAAAAAAGGAAGACAGGCTTATCAAAAAGAGTCCGAAAAACAGTATGACAATAAATGAAACAAAATGTGTCAAGATCAGAGAAGGGTTTCACAAATGAAAGGAAAATGTTGCTAACAGTTTAGCCTTCTGCTAACTGGAGCCAAAGGCTCACGGCTGCAGCTAGCTAATGTTAGCTAGAGCCTTGAATTACAGTGTGTCCTGTGCCTCACTCTCCGCCACTACAGACCACCTCACCGGGAGTAGAACAGGCAGCAGCCTCAGTGACAGATCCACAGTCAGCGATTGCAGCAACCTGAACTCAGCCAGTGCAAACTCCACCTACACAGGTTTGACCCGGCACTGCCGCTGGGCACCAGAACACTGTGACATCAGGCACTCAGGGGTTTGCGCTAGCCGAATTCAAGGCACTACAGCCGTCCACTGAAGGTCCGTCTCAGGAGCTGCTGCCCACTCTTCTCCCAGCAAACCTGTCCACAGCAGCAGGGAGCGAGGCAAACGGAACGTGGGGTGGTTATCTAGCTCATTATTGTCATTTGTGGTGTGCTAAACAGAGAGAGCTGGGTAAGGAGGGACTGAGCAAATGAGCTGCGCACAGCTCTGCAAGTAAAATAAGATAAAATAAATTAATGTATGGGAAACACTTGGTTACAGGATGAAGAATATGCATGTGCCTGTGACCGTCTGGTGGGAAGGACTCAGGACAGAGAAGCGAGAGCTGCAGGAGAAGTGAGTATTTTCAAATTCTGCCTTTTCTACCTACCCCTGTTTCAATTTTAGCTCCAAAAATTGGTTTTAGTCATGTTCAATTTGTTGTTTGTTTTAGTCGATAAAGAAATGTGAATCTGGCTTTAGTCAGTTATATTTTTGTCTTCTTTTTGTCATTCACTTGAAAGTTTCATGTCTCCTGCTACCTGAGGCTTACTGCCCTCCTCAACGTGTGTAGTTACCATGGTTACATCCATTGCAAGGTTAACAGAACTGTTTATGTCACTCTGCTCTGTAAAACGACAGGCACACTCATCTAAATAAATCCAGTTGTGATTGCAAAACTATTATAAAAGAGCTCCTCACTCACAAGATTTGGATAGTTGGCATTGCTACATTAATCTTGCATTAATCCCCACAAACACAAAGATAGCCTACTGAGAGTAACGTTAAAGTTGCATCACCATCTGTTGTAAATGTTGTGTTACCTTTTTATACATGATGATGTGCTGGGTTGCCAGTTCTTGTTCATTTTAGTGGGTTTTTGTAAATGTAGTCCACAAATCTGATACTGTACTTTGCATGAGTAATGCTCCTGACAGCTTCTTGAATAAGACACAAGTTATTGAACATCTGTACATATCATGCAGTGAATTAGTGTAAATGATGATTTACAGCGAGTCATCTTGTGCAAATGATGATTAATTTGAAAAATTGAAAAAGCTGCAATGGATATTTTTAGTTTTTTTTAAGAACACACAGAGCTAAAACTATTAAAGTAGTCTTTTTGGAATTAGTCTTTTATTGTATATTATCACTGTTGCCTATCTATGAGAAAACTTCCCTGAATTGTGATTTTAGCCGAGCATGGAATGGGCGTATTATTTTAAGACAGCAGTCTGCCATTGAAGGACAGTTATTGCTCTGCTGTGTGGCTCAATAGATTTCTGCATTAATATGCAACGCTCTTTTAACTTTCATTATTAACCTCTGGGCAAGACCAGTGTGTGGATGACACACAACAAAGAAAAGGAACCCCATCACCCATGTTGAGCTTGAGTGAGAAAATTCAATAGTGAGCTTAGGAAATGAAAAGAGCAGTTTGATAAGAGAAATGACTGGGAATGATTATTTTTTCTCTATCCCTTATTGTGAGCCGTCTCTATGGAGGGCCACGAGAGTCTGTCACGAGTGATTCTGTTTTCATAGAGTGGTCTAATCCAGGCTCTCCATGCTGTCAGGTCCACTGCCTCTCATTGTGTTCCCTGCCTATCTTATTATCTACAGCATTACAAGTGGCCAGAACCACATCACCTCATTGTTACCAGTATAATACATTTTGGCCTTGATCTGAGCTTTTCAGAAGCATGACTATGAACTACTTTGAATGAGTTCACCACAAAGTCCGCAGAGGGCTGTAATGACATTCATAACCTTTCCTGTGTCCCCTACAGCAGCCACTGATGATGTATTTCCCTTTGGGTTCCCAGTATTAAAGGGCCTCGGCTGATGCCAGCCTTACACCAAATGAATTTTCAAGAGACTTCACAGTTGCGGAAAAAATTCCAATGTCAGAATGAAATCAGAGTTTTGATGGAGTTGTGGCCCACTCCCATGATCTCGGTTACTTAGTGTAGGGTGCGCTCTCTCCAGCACCAAACGTGAAGCAGCAAACCAGATAGACTGTAAACATGGAGGGGATGCTGGGGGGCGCAAGAACATCTGAGTTCTCTTAGACTGTGAAGGAGGTGGAGAAGAAACTATTGGAGTTGTGGAGTGAACAAGAGTCGTTGTTTAATTCAGCATGTATCTGACCAAATGCCCAGAACTTATTTTTAGGAGAAATCTTAATTTTTGAAACAGTTTGCCTCTCATTCTCACGGTCTTCTCCCACTAGCAAGCAAGGCTAACTGGCTACCACTTGGAAACTTCTTATTTTAATACAACACCTGCTGAGGAGTCGGCAGCTCCCACACACCCAGCGTTGTGTTTGTCTCACATAATTGAGAAGAGGAGAGCTAACTAGCATTGTACGTGGGACTAAGCTGTGGCTAATTAGCGTCAACCACCTTCTGGCTGCTTGTGCATGGCTGTTGAAGTGTTATAACAAACTATTTTTAGTGTTCGTCCACACAGATAGTGCACCAATCACAACACAGTTTCAGCATTGTCAGTTGGAACTAAAAATCCACACCTTGAGGACAGCTCTGATGGAGGAGGGTGCAAAGCTCTATTACTGCAAATTAATAAATGCAACAAATATCAACATTAATTATAAACCAGTGTCTTTTTGGTTATTACAATCATGACTAAGTAAGTTTACAAGCCAGTAGAAACAACAAGATTATTACGCTGATTTCATATTTTAATTTCAATTCAGCTTCAAGTGCACTGACTTTGACTTTGATATGAAACATGAGGAGTGAAGTTTGTTCAAAATGTAAAAAAGAAAAATCATTATCTGTTAATCATAATTTAGAAAACTCCAAACTCCTCTCTTATTTTTCTTAATGCTCACACATCAGAGTTTGGATTCGGTCTGGTCACCATAACAACCTCGTTATTCAGCCTGATCAGCACTGAGCACACAATAGGCTCTGCATCAATGGCAGCCAAAACATCACTCTGCAATCAGTCCAATCACAGCGCAAGCCTCTTATCAGGCTGCATGCACTGACAGGGCCTGAAGCGCAATCAGATCCACCTCATGAATGAACAAACCCAGACGCTCACTGCCACTTTTAATTTGATTGGGCAAACAGTGAATTAATGGGGGCTCGCTGGGAGTTAAACTAGTTTGGAATGGGCGAGCATGAGAAAACCTCATGCAAAGTCTATTATGAATGATGCCTTTGCCCCTTAAAGGCAGTCATTAGAGCACTTAATCATAAAATATTGCTCCTTGGATACCCAGTAAGTCCTGCTGCTTTAGAGCACAATTTGCTCCCTGGTGCACTTCACCGCAGAGCATGCATTTTTCACAGTATCAGACCTACTTAAAGGACAATGTCCCCATTTTTTACCCGCAAAAGTTCATTTGTCATCTGTGCTATGACTAATCCGTGACTCTCTACAGCGTGTGTTTAAATTATTTAAATTTAAAGGTGTAATACGTAACATTTTCTCAAGAAAATGTCTAAAAACAACTAGATCTATGTTATATTTTTTGTTAAGATGTGCACTTACATTACCCAAAATGTTTCCAACAATGTTCAAACCCAAAGAAATCTGTAATTCTATCTAAGGTAATAGTGCATTTCACTTGGTTCCCTGTCAATGGCGTCATATCTCCTTTATCCCCTCTAGATGCCCTAAATTACAAGAGAACACAGGAAACACCAGATGATGCATCAGAGAGTGAGAAGGGAATCATACACTGTCACAGAATTACACTCAATAACAGTTATACACTGTTTTCTCTGCCACACAGAATAATGAAATGCCATTTTGCAACATGGTGGTTCAACAGAGATAGAATGGAACGTGAGATGGATCGGTGGTTTGGTGCAGCTTCTGCAGTGATGCAGGTGCTGCGCCGGAATGACGTGGTAAAGGGAGAGCTGAGCTGGAAGGCAAAGCTTTTTATTTACTGGTCCATCTATGTCCCAACCCTCACCTATGGTCATGAACTCTAGTGACAGAAAGAATGGGATCGCAGATACAAGCGGCCAAAATGAGTTTCCTCCGCTCTGTGGCTAGACTCAGCCTCAGAGAGAGCTCTGAGTAGAGCCGCTGCTCCTTTGCGTCTAAAGGGGTCAGTTGAGCAGACCCAGAATGCGCTGGAGGGATTACATATCTCATCTGGCCTGGGAACGCCTTGGGGTTCCCCAGGAGGAGCTGGAAAGCTTTGCTGGGGAGAGGGACGTCTGGAATACTTTGCTCAGCCTGCTGTCCCTGTGACCCGGCTTCGGTTACGTGGTTGAAAATAGATGGATGGATGGTCCAATAGAGACCTAATTTACTGAAATATTTCAATATCGATCCCTTACTGCAATTTTCTACTATGACAAGTGAACCAACCAAACCAATGCATGGTTTCCTATACATTACCTGATATTGTGGCAGCCCACCACAATATCAACATTAACTGCCAAACATTTTTTATTTATTTTTTTACGATTTAAATTGAGTAAAATGTTAATTCATTGTAGAGCTGCATGCAGTGCATTCATTCACTCTGCTGCCACCACAAATAGAAACTTTTTTCATTGCATATGGTAACATTACAACATTTAACACGTTCATAATTTTTTTTTGTTTTGTATGATTCTTCTGACCATGGACAACAGCGCTGGGCAACCCCACCACTGAATTCCTTACATAACCATCTACAGAGTAAAACCAATGCTCTCACACACTGACTTGGGAAAAGTCATTCACGCACTCATTTTCTCTATACTCATCTGATGTTCCCCCCTCTTTGGTGGAATATACCAAAAGTCGTTCTTTCGCCCAAATCTAGTTCAGACTGCAGCATCTAGGCTTCTTACTGGTTTTAACAGACAACATCCCACCACCCCAGTGCTGGCATCTCTCCACTGGCTCCCTGTTTGTTTTAGAATTGTTTTTAAGATTTTACTGATCACTTTTACAGCTCATCTTGGTCTGGCTCCAAACTACACAGCAGAAATGTTGACTACAAGTCAGTTGGCAGTTTCAGATCCTCGGGTGGGGCCTTTCCGGCTGGCTCAACCATTATCCCTTACACACATATATGTGTATATATATGTATATATATATATATATATATATATATACACACATATATATGTATATACACACACACACACACACATATATATATATATATATATATATATATATGTGTGTGTGTGTGTGTAA
>NC_065516.1:14435842-14452161 GCF_006386435.1 Epinephelus moara
GAAGTCATCTGGAATGGCAAAGAAAGCAGTCTTGCAGGACTCCCAGAGTTCATCAAGATTCTTTGGTTTCATCTTCCAAGCCTCCTCCTTCATCTTACCCCAGACATGCTCAATAATGTTCATGTCTGGTGATTGGGCTGGCCAATCCTGGAGCACCTTGACCTTCTTCACTTTCAGGAACTTTGATGTGGAGGCTGAAGTATGAGAAGGAGCACCATCCTGCTGAAGAATTTGCCCTCTCTTGTGGTTTGGAATGTAGTGGGCAGCGAGAACCTCTTGATACTTCAGGCTGTTGATGTTGCCATCCACTCTGCAGATCTCTCGCACACCCCCACACTGGATGTAACCCCAAACCATGATTTTTCCTCTACCAAACTTGACTGTTTTCTGGGTGAATCTTGGGTCCATGCGGGTTCCAAAAGGTCTTCTGCAGTATTTGCGGTGATTGGGATGCAGTTCAATGGATGATTCATCAGAAAAATCAACCTTCTGCCACTTTTCTACTGTCCATCCTTTCTGCAAGCTGTGGGCCTTGGCAAATGCAACACGATTCTTTTGTTGTCTTCTGTTTAATGCTGGTTTGTGAGCAGTAATTCGGCCATGGAGACCACTGCGTGAGAGAATTCGACAAACTGCTCTGGTAGATACAGGGGTTTCTGGTGACCAGTTCTGATGTAGCTCTGCTGCAGTTGAAAAAGGGCTGGCCCTGGACTGCCGAAGCAACAAACGGTCCTCTCTAACAGTTGTCTTACGGGGTCTGCCTGACCTGGGCTTGTCATGAACGTCACCACTTTCTTCCAATCTTTTTTTTATCCTCTCCACTTGACGTTTGGATACACTGAGGATGTCTACCACCTCAGCAGCAGACTTGGTCTTCAGGCACTTGATGATCAGCACTTTGGTCTGTGGTTGAATCTTTGGCATGTTGTCAGCAGTCAGGTTGCACTTCACATGAAGGTCTGGTGTGCTGGGGTTCTTTTTATACACACCTGGGAATGTGTTAATTACAGTATTTGTCACAGGTGGAGCTCTAATCTGTGATTGGTTGAATCGTTTAAAGACACGACAAGACTTTTGTCCAAGCAAAATCTGACCTCTCTGTCCTAATTAAATGATAAAACTCAATGAATGATACACAACTTTATTTTGGTATAATAAGCATAATCTAAAGGCCTTTACCTTTCATATAAGCTATTTCTGATCCCAATTGATCAACTACAAGTCAGGTTATTATTTGTTGTTCCTACAACTAGGATAAGCGACAAGACTTTTGTCAGGGACTGTACTGCAGACATTTTTTTCTTTAGTGGTGGGACTCGATTAAAAAAATTAATCTAATTAATTATAGGCTGTGTAATTAATTAATCTCAATTAATCGCATATCAATATTTGACACGAGAAGCAACATTTTTCAATTTAAATGGATTTTGGTATATGACTGAATCAATGAATAGACACATAAATGAGCTTAAACAACAAGATCGTGTTTATTTTCCTAACTGAGTGTTAACATATAGTGCAACATGAATAATAGGAATATGATGGCATTGTCCACAAGAAACAAACTTAAATTCAAGTTGGCTATATTCAAGCTTTTTCAGGACTTTTTGTAAACTTTCTATGTCTTAAACACATTTGTTTTTGTTTATTAAAATAAAAAACAGCACTTTAAAGTACATTCCAGAAAAGTGGAAACTGAACATTGCAAAATAGTTAGAATAATATCCTTGGCATAAAATAAACGGACCAACAGTTAAACATAAAGTGCCCTTTCTACCATAAATGGTTTTGAAAAACAACACAGAAACAAAATTATCCATCAACTGATGACAGCCCCCCCTATTCTGCCATTGTCCTGAGCAAAACATCTTTGCAACATAGGCCTTAACAGTTTGATCAACATCTTAGTGTGACTTAACAGTAACAACCAACCCATTGGCCTGGCATCACAATACTTCTTCTCCTCCTATTTCTCCCTCTCTTTCAGCCAGTTGCTGAGACAAACAAGAATGCTGACATTTTCAGAGCTGAGGGCTGCCCTCTTCTTTTCAACTATGTTACCTGCAAGTGAGAGCTGCCCTCTTCTTTTCAACTATGTTACCTGCAAGTGAGAAAAGTCTCTCACAAGGGACAGACGTGGCAGGGCTAGCCAGATACTTGCGGGCCAGACAGACAGTTGTGGATGGGCCCCTGCATGAGTTGACCACCACTGCAGTGGGCAGTCTGTCTCGCTAATGGTGGGTTCTGCTCTGTAGAGGCCCAAGGCCCTGTTAGGCCCCACATCATCATCATCTGAATCAGAGTCTGACGCACACAGTAGGACTCTCTTCTTCTTTGCTGGCTCCTCTGTGGGCTCTGGAGTAGCACTTTTGTATTCTGTTTGCAGCAGTGCCTCAAGGCTGGTCCACACCCCTTCTCGCTCTCCTTTGGGTAGACACTTGAAGTCCTTAAAGCGTGGGTCGAGTACTGTAGCCAGCTTGAGCCATTCATGGTTGAGTGTTGCTTGACGATGGGATAGATCCTTTGAGAAGGCAGTCTTGAACCTCACCATGTAGGCTGGGTCCTCATCAGAGACCTCCATGGTGCGGTCCAGGTGGCGGAGAGCAGGTAACACCACAGAACATGAGACATAAGTCTCACCTCCAAGGAGCTCAGTCACATTTCTGCAGTGGAAAGTTAAGGAAAGGATTATTTGTATTACTGTACAAATTCAATTAAATAAAATGATTTTTTCCTTTTTTAAATCTTAATCTTAAAAATAATAGTCAATTCAAAAATCTTTTAAAAGGAAAAGATGCCAACTAGTGATAAATCATATTGATCAAACAGTTCATGGTGTAGGTGGGTTTTACCTGCATGGTTCGAGGATGGTCGCAAGCCTCTGTAGGTTGTCCCACTCCGTTGTAGTCAGCATGGTTAGCCTGTGCTTCTGCTTGCAAAGAGTAGCCTTCACAGCCTCTTGTTTCTACAGGAGACGAGAGATCATATACAGCGTCGAATTCCACCTTGTGGAAACGTCCTGTATAAGTGGCTCTCTTTTTTGCCCAAGTGCTGTTTGCTCCTGGTGTAGATCCTCTGTATTAGCAGGGCTGTGTTTAAAATGACCCACTATTTTGCAACATTTTGCCAGCGTATCATTAAACCCGCTATCACCAAGGCAAACAGTGATGGCTCTTTAAAAAATGTGAGCAAAACACGACATATGCACAAATGGGAGCTGTCTAGCTGCAGCGATCATGGTTCGGGCGCTGTCTGTTCCAATTGTGGTGACCTTTTGTTGAACTCTCCAGGCCTCTGCCACAGAGAGAAACTGCTCCTCGCAGTTTTCAGCATAGTGCCTGGTGGTCGTCTTCTGCACAGTTAGGGCAAAAGACTTAAGATGCCATTCCCTGTCAGTGACATCAATAATGTGTGCAGTCACACCAAGGTAATATGTATTGCTTACCGAGGTCCAATGATCCCCAGTCACAGCAACACATTTGGCTTTCTCCAATAAATCAACTTTCGCTTGCTTTTCAGTGTCATAAAGCTGATGAATTTTGTTTGAAATTGTCTTTGGGTCAGACGACGCTATCTGTAGCACCGCTTCTAGCCTCTGATCTTCTACCACCGAGAGTGGTCAACAGTCCACTGCAATCCATTTTGCCAGTGAGTTTGTTAGTTTGTCAGTCGTGACGTGGACTTACTCATTTTGGCTCTGAACCCTGTCATCTTGTCGAGTGTGGATTGGCAACACTGCCTGCTCGAACTAGGAGCGTTGTCTGTGCTAGCTACAACATGTTTGGCATTGAGGTGGTAGCGGAGGCTGGAAGAGCTCCGGTGATAGGCAAATTCTTTCTTGAACAAATTGCACACAACTGTGCTTTTATCCAGGTTTCCACCAGGTAGTTTTTTAAAACTAAAATTTCCGCCCAACGAACCCAGCAACCACTTCTCATCGGTTTCGATTTCCATTGTTGTTTCTCGTGTTGTGTCCTGTGCATCAGTATTACGGGTATACCGGGAACTTGTGCAATGAGAAACGTTCCGCGCTGTTTGGAGTGCAAAAATAAATTGCGATTAAATGCATTATTTTTTTTGTCGTGTTATTTTTTCTATAATTAATTAATCGTAATTAACGCGATAAAGTCCAAGCCCTTTTTTACATTTTGCAAGCCTGTAAGCATTCTGTAAGCATTCTGTAAGCCTGTCACATGTGATCAACTTGCCCAGTTTCAGTAGTGCTGGACTGCTGGTGATTGGCATTAAATGAAAGCCAGTTGGAGTCACAAAACTTAACCAACTTAAACATTCTCTGAGAATAACTAAAAATAATTAATGTTGATACATAATAAATAATGTTAGATAACTATTTCTAAATTTATGGGATTTCTGGGGTAATGCATTATATATTAAAAAAAACAACAACTGAGCATTCGAATACTGATTTTGACATTGACTACCCTGGAAATAAATAAAGTTTCGAGGCTCCAAAGCATTCGGGTCAGCCCTAAGTTAACATTACTTGCTGCTTTTTCATTAGAATGAAACAACATAAGATGAATAAACAAGGCTAAGTGTAATGTGAATAAAACCTGAACACATGTTCCTGGACATGATTTCTGCCTGAATTATGTCAGATAGATTTTCATCAGGAACAGTGGTTGTACAAAAATGGAGACAGCAACTCTCATAATCCCACACTTTACGTCATTAAAGTCTGTCTTTTGTTGTTGTTTTAATTGATAGACGTCTAGTGACAGAAATTGCATATTGTGTGTTTAGAGTATTTTTTTTGCACTGACTGCATAAATGAGTGGCATCACAAGCTTGTCACTGTGTGAAAAATAACCACATCTCAATCCATATCCAGCTAAGTGCCATAGTGTGCAGTATAGCATCTTAAAAGATAGGAAAGCATGTTGGTATGATGCATCTTTAAATGGAAAGAAAAGTGATTTCAAATGGCCTTTTCATCAAAGGACCAAAACACTCTGTTGTCCTTTCAGCTTTCACAGCACAGAGCTCGGATTTTGTCAAGAGCTGCAGCACCTTCAAATTCAAAGTGATGATTTTGCTTAAACTATTTTTCTCCTCAGGGTGGAAAACATCATCTCTTCTCCCTCAATATGTAGAATATCTCTGAGACACAATAGGCTTATGTGAAGGGAAGTGATGTTTGTGGAATATATTTCATCATAGTTTCCAAAACTTTAAAAACATCAATTGTTCCTACCAATTAACGGCCATCATGGAAGTTGCACTCTACTCCTAGTTGTCAGGAAGTGATACGTATACGCCTGTGAAATACTTTGTGGATTCACCATTTAACTGTCAGACGCGTTTGTAATAGGAAATCAGTTCGTTCTCCACATGAGCAAAATATATAATGATTCAACACATGATAAATATGCAGTATGGATCATATTCTACCCCTTTCCATTTATATCCACACATTTCAGTACTTGACACCTCAGTCTATCTAGATAATTGTTGAGACTTCCTGCTTCCTGTTACGGTTGCTGCTGTGCTTTTATGGTTGAATTCAGATTCTCTGAATCTTAATTAAAACTTCTTCCCTCTTGTGAGAGGAGCACCATGTTTAGCTGCATATTCATCATGCAGTGTATTGTGGTTGATTGATCATATCAAAGTGACTTCCTGCGCGCTCCTCTCCAGAACTTCCTGATTGCTAATACAGCTCGTAGAGTGATGCAAATGCTGGAGCACAGATGAGTTTGTCTTTGTTGCCTCACAGCTGCTTCCTCTGCTCTGCAAGGAAGACTTTAGGTTAAGATACTGTACGCTTTTGGTACTTTTAGCATATTGCTGTTCACTTTTTAGCCTTAGGAGATACTGCTGTACAACTAAAATATCTGTGGAGAAATTAAACATTTTATTTTTATTTCAGATTGATTGTTAAGCTGCTCCAGGCAGTATTTTAAAATAATATACTTGTATTATCAGTGTAAATCATACAGTGGAGCTGTGCTGAGTGTTTTTCTTTTCATCCAAACAAAATTCACATGTCAAATATGAACATTTATCCACCCATAAAAAGTGACAAATTAAAGAAGGAAGTGATAAAAATTCAAATAGTCTCTTAAACAGCAGTATTCACACCCCCAACCACAGACCTTTTCTCCTCTACCATCTCTTTATCTCTGCTTCTCTGTATCTTTTGATCACAGCTCAGTCGTTCTGATAAACAGTATTTTGTGTGGACCTCATTATCATCGGAAAACATGAGCGTAACATGCTTAAGACCATGTCTAGGTGACTGACAGGTCCCAAGAAAAGCACCCCCCAAAAGTCCCATCATCCACCCTAGTATGCAGCTGTAAATCTTAGCCACCTGCACATGTGGGTGTTGGCATTGTGACTGACATCTCCAATTAGCTCCAAGTGTTGTGTTTTAGCTCATTTGCAAGGTATCAACAATCTGTTGGGTCGCCTTTTGTATGCTGCTGACAGTTTCAACAAAAGGGCCAATAATTTATTGGTAATTTTGGTAATTAGAACAATAACTGTGTCTTTCTTTTTTCTTCCATTATATACTATCCACTAGGAATGGGCACAAGTACTTGAGTACTCGATTTAGATATCAGTATTCAACATAGCGGGAAAGGCACTCTTTGACCTTGCAGGGCTGCTGGGGGGGTCATGGGAGTTTACCCATCCAGCCTACATGTGCTTTGTGTACTTGGAGAAGGCTTACAACTGCTTCCCAAGGGGAGTCTTGTGGGGTGTACTGCAGGAAAACTGGGTACCGGGGTTGCTGCTACCAGCCATCCGGTCCTTGTATAACCAAAGTGAGAGCTGTGTCCGCGGACTTGGCACAAAGTCAAACACGTTCTCAGTGGGTGTTGGCCTCCGCCAGGGCTGTGCCTTGTCTCCGATTCTGTCTGTGATATTCATTGACAGGATCACAAGGTGCAGCTGGGGTGAGGGCGGGGCTGGTTTGGCGACCTCAGAATTGCATCTCTGCTTTTTACAGATGATGTTCTGTTGGTTTCATCACACCATGACCTCCAGCATGCACTGGGGCAGTTTGCAGCCAAGTGTGAAGCGTTTGAGATGAGAGTCAGCACCTCAAAGTCTGAGGCCATGATTCTCTGGGGGAAAACGGTGGATTGCCCCCTCTGGGTTGGGAAAGAGCCCCCACGCAAGGGAGCCCAGGTATCTCTGGGTCTCGTTCACAAGTGAGGGTAGAATGGAGCATAAGATGGATCGGTGGTTTGGCGCGGCATCTGCAATGATGTGGGTGCTGTGCTGGACCGTTGTGGTGATGAGAGAGCTGAGCCGGAAGGCAAATCTTTCAATTAACTGGTCCATCTACGTACCAACCCTCACCTATGATCATGAGCTCTGGGTAATGACCAAAAGAATGACATCAAAGATACAAGTGGCCAAAATAAGTTCCCTCTATCTCTAAGGCTGGGTTCAGCCTTAGAGATAGGTTGAGGAGCTTGCACATCCAGAGGGAGCTTGGAGTAGAGCTGCTGCTCCTTCACATCAAAAGGGGTCAATTGAGGTGGTCCAGGCATCTGATCAGGATGATTCCTGGGCATCTCCCGTTAGAGGTGTTCAAGGTGCGTCCCACTGGCAGAAGGCCCCTGAGCAGATCCAAAACATGCTGGAGAAATTACATATCTCGTCTGGCCTGGGAACGCCTTGGGGTCCCCTAGGAGGAGGTGGAAAGCGTTGCTGGGAAGAGGGACATCTGGAATACTTTGCTCAGTCTGCTGCCCCTGAGGATGGATGGATGGATGGATGGATGGATATTCAACATATAAAGTAACATCCATCCATTTTTATCCACTTGTCCAAGGCCAAGTCGCGGGGCAGGCAGGCTGAGCAAGGTTCTACAGGCATCACTCTGCCCAGCAAGGCTTTCCAACTCCTCCTCACCTCTACTACACACATTTTGCTTGGAAGTTTATTTTGACCCTATTCTTATGCAGGCTTGTTTTGTTTGTTTGTTTGTTTTGTTTTTGCAAGTAGAAGTAGAATTGCATGTGAGTACACAAGTATGGAAATTACTTAAACTGTCTGTCCCTACTATCCAGTCAGCAAAGCCACTAAGAGTTTGGTGATGCAGCATCCTAAAATTTAACCTGAGTGTCTCTGACAAAGTTTATTTCTTTCACAATTTGTCAAATGAAGCTAAAAGAAAAGTTGCACTCATGTTAAGCCATCTCTAAATCTGGAAATCTTGTTTCATGCCAAATCCTGTATGTATATTAAAAAAAATCATGCCAGCTGATATATATCAAGGCTTTCTGCAATATTAATGCAGTGACGCTATTTTGGGTGGAAACGGGGTGAATGAATCAGCAGGCTTGTGCCTGGCAGGACTCCAAAATGTTGGGATTAATTGCTGCAGTGTGGGTGATTCAGCACCTGCAGGTAACTCATCTACAGTTTTAGCACGCACCTGTATTGTTCAAGTATTTGCTATGAGGCACAAAATACCGTGTTAACCTGGTTTCATGTGTGCTACATTGATGAGGAACTTACTGATTTGGTTTCCACCATTTCTGCTTGTATCAACATTTTTCAGAGTAGGATATGAGGAAGTGGTGTAACAGAGAAAAGAGCTGGTGATCACAAATTTGCTAGTTTAGATCTTTGTTCTGGCTTTTAAATTTTTGACTACTGTATTACTTTTAACAGTATGAATATAAAGCAGCAAAAATGTCTCCAATCAGTATCTGTTTTCTTTTTTAGTGGAACATGACTAAAGTTTGAGCATATTATGCTCAAATGCAAGCACTGCAACCAACAACTTGACCACTGAAACGCAACTATCTTTCAGCCAGGCTCTAATCCAGGATAAGCCCACCTCCACAAATCCCATCAGGACACATTCTGACAGATCTATTAAAGCCCCACTCCAGCCAGTGCTACTTCCTGTTTTTCAGTTAATGCCCTTTTCTCAAACAAAGAATGGGGGTTTGGTTACTAGTCAGATGATATCCATTATGGCCATCAAATTGCCCTTCTTGCATACATGTCAAGGTCAACACTGTTAGCATGTTGTTAACATGTTAGCACTGTTATATCAGCACTTGCGATGGGACGTGGCAACTTTAACTTTTAAAATTTTACACAGCACGTCTTTCAGGTACGGCGACGCTGGACAGAAAGACATGCTGTGTAAAAGTTTAAAAGCTAAAGTCGCCACGTCCCGCGGCAACACGACCAATCTATATCAACACTTGAGACAGCACAGCACAGGGAAAAGTAGGAAGAGTGCATGCGAGAGAAAGCCGAGCCGTGTAACGTTAAAGACAAAGAGACAACTGAAAGCCGCCAGAGCCTCATAAAACAACATCCAAGCACAGTTAAGCAAACATTTGTAAGTGTCACAGGGAAATCATGGACTCCATAAAAAATGAAAAATTGAGCAATTTTGCTCGGTTTCGGCCCACTTGATATGCTGCTGTGTTGTGCTATAGCGTGCTGGAATTTGTCATTTACGTGACAACGCCTGAACGCAACACAGGCTTGCTCCGCTATGTGTACAGTTCCGTGCTGCGCTGCTGTGTGAGCAGCGTGTTTGACTGTGCTCAGTCTGTTGATGGTCATTGACACACTGTCTGTCCATAACAATAACTATGTCAGGTCAGTGCCCCCCTAATATAATGTAGGGGAAACACTGAATCAAGCAAAAAGACTAATGATACCATTTATGTGTTATATTGTAATTATATTGTAATCACAATCGCAAATCGCGATATTGTCCACCATAATCGCAATCGCACATTTTTATCAAATCGTGCAGCACTACCAAAAATGCTCAAAATGTGCATACTGCAACCACGATTCGTCCATAGGTGGCGCTATACTAACCGATTCAAATCTTTTTGTGAATAACTCAAAAAGTGCTTGACCAAAAATGCTCAAAATTGACACGCTGCAATTAGAGACCACAAGTAACTATGCCAGAAAGAACAATCATGATTCATCCATTAATGGCGTGATAGTAGCAAATTTGGTCGCAGCTATTGCAAATTTGTGCTTGTTTTCTCACAATTTGGTATGACAATCTGTTGGACTTGGAAGACGTGAGCAACAAGGTAGTCTACTGGTAGTGTGGGTCCATCCACATGAACAGCATGCCTGGCAAGTCTAGTCTAGCTGTGCTGTGAACTGTCCACCAACGGTCTAGCTGAACAGCAGCAAGATACTGTGGCTACTGTAGCTAGTTAACTTGTTTGCTGTCTAACTTGGAGCCTTTGGAGCCCTGTGTTCAACTTTTTTCAAATGAAAAAGAGAAAAAAAAAGCTAGGGACATGTAGGCTACCCTAACATATTATTTATTGATTCAGATTTAGATTCAGACAACTTTATTGATCCCACGTGACACAACAACATACAATTTCCTATATTATGCACAGTCCAGTAAAACAGACCACTAGGTCATTAAAGGGCACATTGAATGGCCCAAGTTTAAAAAGACATACAGATAAAAAAAATATATATATATATATATCTATATATAAGTAAAAAATATTGTTACATCCAATATTATAAGAATGTGTAGCCTATTATTTTTGTTTTTTGATTTGTGGATAAAGTATTTTGAGTATTTTAAATACAAAATTACTCCACTCAAAAGTATTTTGTTACAGATTATATTTGCTTTTTATCGGCCTTATCAAATACAAATTACAAAATACTCAAATGTAATTGAAATGCGTATTTTAAATACAAGTAATATAAATACCGCCCATCCCTGCCTCTAGACTTAACTATTTAACTGACAGTTGATATGAGCAACTAGTTTTTTTTGCTAGTTTCCATAACAAAAGTAAATGAAATACCCTAATTTTAAATCAGTAATTCCTGTCAGTTAATAGTTATCTTTGAAAAATAAGTTAACCATACTGTGTATCCGCTACTTTGTATCAAACAGAGCTCCCACTCTGGGGTTTTGATTGCCCTGTCTGCATTTATTTTGCCAGTACCAGCTTTATCCCTTACATAGCCTACTGTAGTCTCTAAAGATGTTCAACAGGATCTATAGGAAATTCAGAGCATTTGAGTTATCTGGGTACAGTTCTCAACATGGAGTCAGCTGAGCTGGTGGCTAGCAGCAAACAGAGTTAACTCAACAGTGCTTAACAAAGGCAACAACGCTGACAGAGCTAACGGTATCGGGGCGACCTTCAGCTTTGCTAGTAGAGCATGCACCCTTTGCAGCGGTTCAATTCCAACACTCTCCAGCTGTAATATAATAAAGGCAACAAAAGTCCAAAGAATGATCTTTTATAAAAGAAAGAAAGAACTAACGGTGTTAACCAAAGTGTGCCCGATGGTTCCACGATGCAGACATCCTGGTATTAGCAGTAACAGCGCTATGAGCACAGTGCAAAGAGCTACCAGTGGGTTAGCCTGTGAGATACACACAACCCTCTTTATTTAACACTGAGCACAAAATAAATTGTCAAACACTGTGGCTAATGAACATTGTCAGAAAATGAAAATTGTAATATATACGTAAATGCCAAAATACACTGGAGGGGGGCTTTAAGCAGAAATGACTACAACCAGACATACGCACTGTATGTATACTGTAAAAAAGAAATGTATTTAAACATGTCTTTTGAAAGTCATAGTACATGTTTGACCTTTCAAACAAGATATGTTCAGATGCCCAAACTTCCTTACTTCATGCACTTTTGGTGGTCCATGCAAAACAGGCAGTGCAACCAAATCTTCACGGTAAGTAACAATCACATAGATTGTTTTCACCAAAATTGCACTGCACTATTTGATAGTTACTAACGCACCCACGTCCCTGCCCCTCCTTCCACACAGCTCACAGGGCGACACCAAAACACCCAACAGGAACTGGTAAGAAAATAACCTGGGTGCAGTGGATGAAAATGCCACTTTAGCAGCACAAAAGCCCCAACATCCTCTGCGCAATGTCATAAAAATAGAGCCCTCGGTGAGATGTTTTGAGACAGGATAAATAAAAGTCAGAGCTAGAGATGGCAAGTTGGAGAAAAAAAAGTAAGAAGGAAGGCACCTTTTTCATTCACCCACAGAATCAGTAGAAATCACGAACGCCTTGGAGCAAATGTTTGCCTCATGCTGATCACATTTGCTGAATTCAAACAAGATAATTTAGAAAGGAAAATTTGTCTTGGACATTCACTACAGCTGGGATTCATTGCAGGAAAGTGCCTGTACAGTACATTCTGTATTCAAGAAATGCACTTCTGTGGTACACACATTACAGGATGGAAAGCAGAAACAGAGGTTCCTGTTCCCCTACCTTCCAATTCAGCCTCGGCTTTGTCGTCACTGTTTCAATCCTGTGTAATCCTTGCACTGGGTCACTCACCGCAGGCCACTCAATCACTCCTTCACCAGCCGTGTTCTCCATGACAAATAGATGTGTTTCTGCCAACCTCTTCTTAAACAAATGAATGTGTTTTCTACAGTACACCACAAGACCAGACCTGTTTCTTTCTGCTGAACCAAGCAAACCACCTCACTGTTTGTCACTTCGGAGGCCTACTGTATATCTCACTCCTCTGGCGATAGGTATTTTTCAGGAAGACAGATTGATACATTGGTTGCCTATTCTCTGCCCGCTGCACTACAAATAACCTGCTTCTATCTTTACATAGTCTGCTGTGTGCACTTGTTTTAGAGAATAAACCACATCTAAGCACTGTTTCTGATATATTTCTTATCTTGCTATTGTATTTCCCCAGTATTACACAGACAAAAAAAACACCAGAGTTTCATGACAAAAACACGCTTCTGTTATTGATGGTCACATATATGCCAGAGGAGAACAAAAGAGGCTGCAATGGTTTAAATCTTTCATAGCCATACTCTCCAAAACGTCACCTTATACATGTGAATGCATAATCTTCCCAACAAGCTCTGACTCCATAATGACAAAATAGGCTGTTTGTCAACACATTCAAAAATGACGTACATGAGTGTTTTGCCCCTCTGGTTACACACTTAGCAGTACAAAGATACTCCTGGAGTTTTTCTACTTCAGGCAACTACAACTACTTTATTAAGGTAAGATCATATTCATGGGAGACCTGATTTGATGGTTGGTACAGGGGAACACATCCTCCAGTGGATGTTAAGGCAATGATCCACCCAGCGGACGGTCAGCCGTAAGTCAATGTTGGGCCATTGGTGAGCGTCCACTGCCGTCGTTGCTGTGGTGTGTCCTGCACTGTTGGCCCTCATCAGCGCTGGTCTAATTTCTTTCTGCCAATTCAGCTTGTTAAATCTGCATCAGAGACGGTGGAGCCCATCTGTGAATAAAATTACCTTGATTGGCAGTTCAGCTCAGCGCACGAGAAGAGAAAAGGAAGTGAGGAAAGTAAACAAACAGCTGATGCCCAGAGGGGGTGAGACCAAAACAAACTTGTTATATTAAGTAAGATTATTATTTCTTTAGCGATTGAGCTCCTTAGCAGAAATGTTTCATGCCAGTTTGTGTTACTGTTCAGTGAAGCACAGTAAATAGGATCTATTCTTTCAACACTTGATTGTGTTGTTAATGCACTAACTGACTAACTAGCATCAAATGGTCTTCTGGTTTCCCTTTTTGAATGACTATTACAGATGACCACTGTCTTCTATTATCGAGTTATTTCCTATCACGAAGCACAGAACATACATGCTGGTTGGCTGTCGGTTGAAGTCTTTGTGGTGTGTTTATGTGCAACTTTTTGGCAGAGACACAGGCAATGTCAGGCGACGCAGCAGGGCGCTTTTATTGCTGCTAGTTCTCTAAAGTCAGTTTGGTATGTCTGGGCCTTTAGACTGAACATTATGCTAATTTAAGAGGCATGCTTACAGAGTTGAAAGACTGTGGTTTAACATTTTAGAATAATACTTATTTTGCTCTCTAGCTGAGAGTTAGAAGATGAGATCAACACACTCTTGTGCGTATGCTTAAATTAAGCTGTAACCGCCAGTTGACTTAGCGTACAACACAGACAGGAAACAGGATAAAACAGCTAGCCTGGCTCTGTCTAAAAGGTAACCCCTAACTCACCAGGTAGAGTGTACACCCCATATAAGCTGAGTCCTTTGCAGTAGCCCGTGTTTGATTTCAGCTGCAGCCCTTTGCTGCCTGTCATTCCCATTCTCTCACCCCCCTTTCTTGTCATACTCAAGCTGTTCTGTAATAAAGGCAGACAGCCATTAAAAATAATCTTTAAAAAAAAATCCCTTTCGAGACTCTTCATGGTGGTTTAAAATAACACTTTTCCCCAAAATCATTATTTGTATATCAATTACTCACCATCTGTTCTTTGAAGTCAGGAAGACAAACTTTGTTTTTCTTGCATGCCTCCAGAGTGAACCGAGAATCCAACAATGGAGAAAGTTCTTCATAAAGTGAAGTCATAGGGCATCACATTTGACAGCAAAACTATATCAAACTCTCACACAACTCATTCAGTATAGTCTAAGTCTCATTTATCCATACGTATGCCCAACACTTCACAAACGTGCATTTTTCCTAAAACTTTGCTTCTTAAAATACTTCTAAATAAACAGTCTCAGGCACAGATGTTTTAGAGAAAAAGTGTGTAAAGTACTGAGCATATGACTGGATAAATTAGTCTTGGATTATACCGTGCAAGTTGAGAGACTGTAAAGATGTTTTGATGTAGTTTTTGTTGTTGTTAATCACAGCCCCCCTTCAATCATTCATAAAAAATGTTTGGCTTTTTTGGATTCTTCGTCCACCATGGAGGCACACCAGAAAAACAAAGTATTCCTGCCATATTTAACATTAACTCAGAGTGAGTAATTGACTGGAGATGATCATTGTGGGGGTGAAGTATTCTATTAAGAATTGCTTTCTACTCTGCCACTGAATTCTTAACAAAGGTCATTTTGAGCAATTTAAATAAATGCCCAGAGCTGTAATTTCTCTGGTGAGGACAGTCTTGATCTTTCTTTTTATTTATAAATGTGCTTTTGCTACACTAAGAGACCATTTTACGTCAAGATTGTTTTTCTATATATATTCCTAACTACAGCCAAATATATAGTAAGTAGAATTAAAATATGACATTGTTTATTATGTGTGAGTAAACCATGAAGGGGGAGGACATCATCTCCTAGCTACCTCTAACTTAAGTAGAAAGCTGTGTGTAAAAAGTTTTTTCTGTATGTTTTATTCTGTTTTCCCACAGCGCCTGGATTATCAAAGATTCCTCCTCAAAGCTATGAAAAATGCCATGGTGGAATTTATAAATTAGAATGCATCATTGCTTTTTCATGTGTCAAACAGACCTTGAAATTGTATTTCCAGTGGGAGATGTTATTGATAATATAGAGCCTTTGATTGTGTTTAGGTGGGAGAGGAGACCAGCTTAATGTAGTAAAAACAATCTCCATCATTGTGTCCTCTCAAGCTGTTCCTAAAAGGCCCATCTGTGTTGCAGCACTACAAAGGTGTCACCAGTTTATTCTCGTAGAGAGGCGGATATTTTTATCTTTGAGATTTGTAAAGAGATGCAGTTTCAGTCTGTGCAGGTCCCAAGACAAAAACATTACTAGATATAGTATGAGGAATTCACACAGATCTAATGAAGTGTTTGCTATTGTTTCTGCTAAAGCTTCATACAGTACACGTGTTGTGTTTAGGTTGAAAATCTACAATGAAACAAAACTACAATGAATGAATGAAAGAATAATCAATATGTGACATCAATGCATGTGGCTTCTATTTAATCCCTAATATCCAATCCCTAGCTTTGCCATAATTGATTAAGGCTTTAAGCAATGCTAGCAGCATGGCCCAAGGGATGATAATGGCAGGCAGTCAGTCCATTGAACTATTGAATTACTATTGACTATTGAATGAAGTCCAGTAAAATTTTGTACAGACATCCATGGTCACCTGAGGATAAATAATGTCGACATTAGTGATTTCCTGTAGTGCCACCATGAGGCTGACATTTTTAATATTTGGTAAAGTGTCTTTAACGACTGAAGGGGCAAGCTGGCTGGCAAGTTCACAGTTAGCTTACTATCTAGCAATATCAGTTTACCAACCCTGCTAGGAGTCAATACCTCACCAAGCTCGCAGGCCAGCGACTACCACTTGTCATGTAATCTTTCAAGACAGATTCTGCAATCTACATTGTAGAATCTGTCGGCAGCCCTGTGTGAAAGACGACTGGGGGGGTGGGGCTTTGAGTCTGAACGATGCTGCGCTTTAGCCAATCACAATGGAGGGGGCGCGGCCGAGACGTGCAGGTGTCCCCAGGAAATGTGTACCTACAGAAACAGCAAGCTCCGCGTCCATAGCGACCACTCCAGTAATGCCG
>NC_065516.1:14452400-14541121 GCF_006386435.1 Epinephelus moara
TGAAAAATGTGATATATAGCTAAACTCTGCTGGTTTTCTACCCAAAGTATTTGTAAACAACACGGCGATTCCCTGGGGGCACCGCCGGAAGTGAAGGGCGTGAGGCCCCTTCACTTCCAGTTAGTCGAAAAACTCCGGGCTGTGCCTCCAGAGGTAAAGGAAGAAATTTTTTTTTTTTTTTTTACCGATGGATTTCCAGGAATGACCACATGAGACTGGCTCCAAACGGAATTCTGGAACATTAACGGCCACATTAGGGGTCAAAATAAGAGTCTTCCGTGAACCCCAATTGGAAAACACTAAATCTTTTTTTGGAACACTAAATAGTATGATTCTATGGCTACTTGAATTCACCAAAGGCCAAAAATCCAAGATGGCGATGGCCAAAAATCCAAGATGGTGATGGCCAAAATGCCAAACACAAGGATTCAAAACAGAAATCCAAACCAATGGCTGACATTACAGTGGGTACGTCCACTATATTTATTCAGTCAATGATTGTGACGGCTGCTTTGGCACAATATATCCATCAAACCGTTTTTCTGCATGTTGCACCTTGACTCTACACAGAAATACTTGTCTTTGGCAACAAAATAGAATGTTGATAAACAGGATACGGGATTATGGTGTGACACATTTTTCTAATAAATGATAACACGTTGGAGACTGCTTCTATTCCTTTTTCTGGGAGTCTGCACACAGCATCTGCATATAGCTGCCATCCTGCCACCGCTATAAAGAAAGACAAATAAGAACAACATCAAAGGCATCATTGTGTGAATGCCCTGATGTACGAGTGATTACAGAGGAGTTACAGGCACTCCTATGATTGCATTGGGGAAGAGACAGTCAGTAGTTGAAGGGAAAACATGCTGATCACACAATTGTTGCCAGTTATACCTATGTTTGCCAATTATCTAAAGTCAAAATTTAATTATCCAGTGATGTGAAATCAGCAGAAAAATGGCCAACAACAGTGGACAAACCATCAAAATGAAATGAAACCAAGCACGGCAGACAAACTTTAAGTATATGGGCACAATTATTAAAGTGTTTTCATTGTAGCAAATATTATGGACAAGCTAATCTTTACTCCCTGTATTTTAAAGCTCCATGGCACTTCAGTTGTCACGTTTTAATAGAAACCTCTTAAAGTCAAAAGCATCAGGGCAGGTGATAAATTGAGGTGTCAAAGAGCCCAGCATTACCAGGACTAGGTGAGTGTTTTGTTGATGGCTGGCAGCTTCAAGTAAAATAGCCATCGTTTAATAAATGACTTATTCTCTCTCTTTTTTTTTTTTTTTTTTTTTTTTACTGGCAGTAATCTGTCTGGCTCTTGGCGTCTTCCTCTCCATCGGATAATGAGGTGCCTCCAACCTCGCCCAGAGGCTTTTTTTGTAGCTACTCTGCCAAATTTGCACTTCTGAACAACTTTTAATTATACTCTCTGGTATGAAAATACACCAGTGGTTGTCTAACAGCATTGGCAGGGGCGAGTGACAGTTAACAATAATAGCTTTGGTCCTCATTTCTTCATTTATTCCTTTAAGGTATGTCATTGTTAAAAGATGCATCCATTTCTAAACCAGTAGATGCTTGAGTTTTTAGCCGGTAATAGCACTCTCATTTCCCAAATATTGGCTTGTTATTAACTGAACATTAGTGGAGTCGATGATAAATAGCATATCAATAGATAAAGAATGACTGATGATAGTCATTAAAGGTCCATGACAAGGCTTTGTCATTAGGAGATTTCTCTTATTGATTTTAGAGAGGTCACTGAATGTTAATTATGCCAAAGAAAAACTGATGATTAAATCATACCACCCAGCATAATAAAATTTGAATTGCATGTCAGTGAGATTAAATGCAATGCAGCAACTGGTGGAGAACACCCAGTGTCAAGGCTCAGAGTCTATAGAAATTAATGATATGGATAACCTTTAATGTTCATGAAGATATTGCACTGTGAAATAGGTTTCCTATGCCCTTAATTATGTTTCCCCTCAGCCCACACCTAAAAAATTATCATCTCAGAGCCGTCATGAGCAACTCAGCTGCCTCTGAGTCACATGTGTGTTGTTGTTGGGAGTGCACTGCACATATGGTGCATTATAGACACTTGAGTGTGAACAGTGCCTTCATAAACCCATGGATCATAAAATTTAAGATTCCCCTTAAAATGTGGCTGTGATTTAATTAAGACGAAAAACCGCAGTCCGCTTCAGTACAAAAGAGCATTGCTGCTGACTCCGGCCATTCCAGACAGTTTTACCACACTTGCCGTTTGTTGTTAAAGTCTGTAATTGTTTTTAACATTCGGGGGGAATGGTAGGCTGAGTGGGTGTTGTTGAGCAACAGTAGCAGAACAGGGCACAAGGCTTTTGGAGCCGCTTCAGTTACAACTCGAGGCATTTCACCTTATTTGCAGTTTTCTTGGCAAGGAAACACTTGCACAAATTAGCATACCATTACCACTGTGGACTGCATTATATATCCAGCCGATTGTCCTGGTTTACTGGAGGCTGATAATAAAACTGTATCTTCTGAAATAACTTAGTGGTGTGGGTGTGATTGTGCTCTGAATAATGAAACAGAAAAGAAATATACACAGCTATTTTAATTTGATCGTTAATCAATGAGGGAGGTTAATAGGAGCTTCAGGAGCTATACAGCACAACAGAGGGACAAGATGACAGATTTTCAAAAATATTGTTTTGCAAAGAAAGTGCAATGCAGTCTTATTTTCTACAATAATCTAAATAACTGTAAAGCATTATTTTAGTGTTAAACAAAATACAACACATCCCCCAGTGTCCCTGTCAACTCCTCTAAATTTGTGCCAAATTTGGGCTAAATTTGTGCTCTTACGTCTATTTTGTAAGTGTTTGTGGTGCTTTTTGTGGTTGGTGTTGGACAGAGGTGGTGTGTGGCTGCGAGTCACTCATCGGGACGAGGATATCAACTCTCCTGACTGTAAACTCTCCGTCTACTGACTTCTGCAAGCTAGCCATGACAAGGCTTTCAAATGTAAACATCAGTAAACATGGAGGAAAAGATGGAGAAGAATGGGCACCAGCTGAACTAGCATCCTGTTAGCCATTTTATAGGTATTTGATGATAAACTGGACAACCTCCATGCCCTCATCAGTTCCCAACACAGACATCAGGAACTGAAATATCCTTTGATTTACCAAAATGTCCTGTCCTGGACAGCACCATTGAGTAAGGCGACTCTTTTTCTTTATGCTGATTGGACAGAGTAGAGGACTCTGGCGAGAGAGGGGGGAGTAGGTGTGTAATACAGTGGCATGCTAAAGTTTGGGCACCCCTGGTCAAAATTTAATTTACTGTGAGTAGTTAAGTGAGTAGAAGATGAACTGATCTCCAAAAGGAATAAAGTTTTCACCATTTTAAGATTAGTGTATTATTCATTTTTGTCTTGTACAATTTGAGAGTGAAAAGAGGAAGGGAGCACCATGCAAAAGTTTGGGCACCCCAAGACATTTGAGCTCTCAGACAGCTCAGTACGGAGCCACTATCCGCGTTTAGGAATAGTGACCATGCAACCATCTTGTTGAGGTGGTAATATGTAAGCAAGCCACATCACATCCCCCCAGTGATGCAAGAGATGGAGCCAGCCAGACTCTGGATCATGTTCCAGGATGGCACCATAGACATTACCAATGACATCAATGAATTCACTGAGTCTATGGTGGATTTAATTTGTAAAACAACAGAAACAACTGAACCCAAAACTTCATTTAAATCACTTCACAACCAGAAAGCATGGATTACCAGAACCATCCGGAAACATGGACAGTTGTAAAGCAGCAGCCAACAATGTAAGACACAAACCATACCTTCATTACAGTGTACAAGTGGAGGG
The DNA here is from genome assembly GCF_006386435.1 of Epinephelus moara. Taxonomy (NCBI): domain Eukaryota; kingdom Metazoa; phylum Chordata; class Actinopteri; order Perciformes; family Serranidae; genus Epinephelus; species Epinephelus moara. The sequence continues at coordinate 14,456,290 of NC_065516.1, forward strand.
AGCTGACAGGATTGTATTTCACTGGAGTTGTATCTTGTACGATTCCATGTGACAAAAATAAATTACTGGGTGATGTCATCATCAATGCGTGATTGAGGCATGAAAACAGCTTGTAAAATCTTCATGTTTTATTCGTCCTCATTCATTAATTTCAGTCCTTTGTTACATATATATGAATAAAGGCTTTATTTGGAGCTCTGATGTATTCAGAGTTTCCTCTATTACTGAATTGCTCGGAGGGGTCAGTCTGTCTAGAGAAGCTACTGGCCCATCTAAGACACTTTCATTATCCAAAAGAATTAATGGAGCGTTTTAATGTGGACAGTTATGTGTTAAATGTTGTTCCAGAGAATGAAACTTTCAGGGAAAATACAGTGTAGCTGTAATTTTACAAAATTAAAACGATCACATTTAATATTATGGATCATTTATATGCATGTAAGTTTTATATGCTGACAATTTCCATCTGAACATACTGGTTTTTCCTTGTACGGACACACACACACACACACACACACACACACACACACACACACACACACACACACACACACACACTATCCTCTTATCAGACTCAGTATGCAGAACTATATCCAACAGTGAAAAGCATCCTCCCTCCTCAGAGATCAAACAGGATGCTTCCATTCCTCTATTCTTGCCGTCTGTCAGAAGGGCACAGCCTTCCTCGACGCCTCTTTATCTTCCCCCGCAGCCACCCAGACGAGGCGATGGGCTGTGCCTGTTGACAAATGCTTCACTTGTTACAGATAACAGAAACATGTAAACAGGAAATGGCCAGTGGGCAGGCCATACAAATGTTTGAAAACTTAGATTCATTCACCGTGTGATCGTAGTGTTTTCCAGTCAGCAGGAAAACAAAACATTTCACACAACAGGCTGTACCATCACAGACTTCATGATCCGCCTCTTGCTCAAAAATACTGAATGTCACAATTTTGATAATTAATTTAAAGCACAAATGTGTGAATATGCTGCTTTTCATTGCGTTATACAATAGCTTTGTGAATTAGATATATTTGGGGTTTTGAACTGTTGGTCAAACAAAACATGAAATGTAACAATGTCACTGTAAGCTGTTAAGAAACTGATGGGTCATTCCCTTCTTCCATCTTAAAGAGTAAACAATCCAGTAAATAAGCCACAGAAATGAACAGATTAATTCATAATTAATAAAATCATAAACTGCATCATTATGTCAGTTTATTCATCTTGTTTCCAGATTGTGCCTCCAAGGGATTTATTAATTTGTCCACATTAAATTTACATTTAGTGTGAAAAACTGCATCTTATATGTTGATTAATGCGACATAAATCCCCCCATGCTCTATATTGCAATATGCATTTTAGTGTTTGTCCACAGCAATTAAACTGCTGTTTCAAATACATCCAAGATGCTTCGAGGCAAATTTAAATCCATTTGTTCAAACCTGTTCAGTAGGTGGTTTGAGATGCATTCCAGTATGATGTTAAAAAAGTGTAAATGCACCCATCTTTCCAAGACACATGCATGATATTTACTTCCCCAAAAGTATAACAGCGTCAGTAGGCAGTCTGTGGAAATATCCTGTACGGAGTCCCATCTGTCCCCTGTGATAACTGCAGCTGAAGTTACACTGAAATTACACTTCTCTTTCTGACTCGAGCAACAGGGATTACATGGAAAAGGTCTCCAGCAATGTCAACCCATGTACGATCATACACATGGCACAAGGTTCCTACAGCTTGAGGAACGTTAGATTTGAGACTTTTTAATGCCACTCGGAATGACTTTTTAAAAATTAATTTAAGACATTTTAATACCAATTAAGTCCTTATTTTTCAATTAATGAATTCAATACCTTTCATAACTTTTTAAGGAAATCAGGAATCCCATGTTACAGCAATTATCCGATTCGTGATCAGTTTGACCATTAAGAGATTTGTGTGGGTGAGGAACCAGCATGAATGAAAGGAAGAAGAAATTTTATAGAATAAGATAAATAAAGCTAATGGTCTCATCTTGTTCCTTGCTCATTAATACAATTCATCCATTGTTTATTCAAGTGTCTTGATAGTTGATAGGACTATAGAAGCGACCATGACTTGCATGTGGAGAACCAAGACGGGTTACAGTGATCTGTCAAACATAAAAACATGGCAAACTAACAACACTATTATCCCTCAAACCACCTTTGAAGTTGGTGAAATCGATATTAGCTTGTCCTCATGTGTCTGACACCAGGATTAATTCCAAGATTTCAGTCACAGGAGTGAAATGTAAATAAGCTCTTTGTTATTCCTACAGAAAATCCCTTCAGTAGCCTTTACATTTCAAACAGATATGCTGCTTTGTGTCGTGGTCACTAGGCAATACTGTGGCATGTCATTACAGGTGGCAGCAGTATTGTGTGCCATTCATTGTTGCATGAGACGTGAGACCACAGACCCACAATAATGGCGCTGCTACAGTAAAAAGCTCGAGAGCAAATTGTGTTGATGGAAATAGTGATTGTTGGTGTAATGCAGGCAGAAGAATGACAGCAGCCGAGCACATTAACCTTCATTAGTGGGTTTACCAGGGCTGGTCGGTTTAAATGAAGTAATTACTGGTGACACGGTGATGATTAATGGTAATGAATGTCACTAATGTGTGGCATCTGTCAAATGCATCTGAAGATCTGAGTAACCTTTCCTCTCCAAGTCCGTACTGACACCTGACCACCTGACGAAGCGTCAAATCGCAACCTTGAGAAATTACATGACTATACTTCTAATCTGAAGCAGTAAATATGTTTTGTGAGAAACACAATGCTGCATTACATGTTTTGTAAACATCTAACAAATGGTTATGTGCAGGATGTGTTAATATTGCTGTCTTGCTTAGATATTAGAAAATCAACAGTGACCTTACTTTAACTACAAGAAAATATTCTTTGCATTATTAAAGTAGCTCTCATCAATATTTGTTATCATGATGAAAAATACTGGTTTATTGTCACAGCTCTCACAGTGTACTTTTAAACCGCAGCAGGCAGCCATCCTCAGAAAAAAAAAAAAAGCTCTTAAAAACTCACTGTACACTTCCTGCTCAGCACCAGACAACACAGACAAAGTGAACAACTAGCTCATGAACATAGTTGAGCATTTAGCTGCTAACAACCAGATAACTCCCTCAGGAGTTGGTGGAGACCAAAACCAGAGCTACAAGGAAAATAAGTATTGGGCTAATGCTGAAGTGCCAAAAACTGCAGTTCCTCAAATGGCCACTTGAAGCTGGCTACAGAAAAAAGTTTATCCACATGCACATCCATGTTAAAATGCCCTAATTTACACAGAAATAAGCATGTTTAAAGCCTGGTACAAAAAAAAAAGTTTTGGTCTCTATAGCTAATTTTGCTGACAGATGGGTGCAGTCCTTGGACAAGTTGCTACCACAGCAACAATGTTAGGTAACGTAACCATAGCGTAACCCCAGATTCACAGTGTATAGGCGTAGCTATAGCGGTTTCTATTTCAGTGTGTTTTCAGTTCATAAAAGTTAATTGTAACATTTTGGTTCACCTTGTTAAGCGTTAGGTTGTACTAGGGATGGGCAACACAAGCAAAAACACTATTCGAAAATCGTGGCAACTATTCGACAATTTTTCGAATAATCCCCCGCGCGGACTCAAAGCGGACGTCCGCAAGCCCTGTGCGCGCACACCGGTGACTGCTCGGCATGTATTTTTCACATTGCGGGGATTTTTCACAGACATTTTTACAGGAAACTACAACGCGGAAGTGCGTTCGACTATGAAAGCCCGAATGACTGCGGACATTCCTCACGGAGTAGTAGTCTCTGCATGTTTCTCCTGTTTGTAGAAGAGCATCAAACTAGCTAGCCCATCTCACACCGCTGTAGCAATCCTAGACTGCCCTCGTGCGGTTAGGAGCTGAATTGCATGTCAAATAAAGGGGGGGAAATAAGACGGTGAATAGTAATAGTCGCATTTATTTCAAAAATAAAACGACGACCCATCCCTAGGTTGTACTAAGTTGGATATTGAGTTTTTCTGGTACGGTAAGTACATTTTGTTTTAATGGTTGTAAGCTCATTTTTCGCTGGCAAATACTAGCATTAGCATTATCACAGTTAACCATGCCCCCTGTTAGCCAAGCTAGCAGCTTGCACAGCTAATACGAAGCTAAATTGCTTTTATTCACTTAACAAGGGCAGCATCTACAAACCCCGACACAGAAGGTGTTGGTACACCTTTTAAGTTGGTTTGCGAGCCGCAAATAAACAGAGAAGAACAAGTGCAGCAAGCTGACTAGAGTGCAAATCATGTCATCCCAGGTTTTCACAGCTTCAGAGGAAGGCAACATGACTGTGCCATGGGTCTGATCCCCGACCACCCAACTCCCCCACCAGATGAGCCAATTTTCTGCTGCTGTTAAACAGGTCCAACGTAATGCTCAAGGAGCCTCTAGCCGCTGTCCTCCCAGCAAATGGTCAATGGCTTGGTTAGCATGACCCAATGCAGCTGCAGCAGCAATATTAAATCCTCCATATGTTCTCATTACATCTTAACCTTTCTTTTCTTTTGGTGTGCATAAACTACAGGTTAACTTCTTTTTAAAATACAAAAATGTACATTGATTGGTTAACTTATCCGTATCGGCCATGAGAAGCAGGTAATTATTAGTGTCGGTACCGGCTGAAAAAATCTAAATCGTTCATCCCTGCAAATTTAGGCACAAAAAATAAATAAATAAAATAAAATCTGTTACTGCAGGTTTAACATCGAACTTAAGCCATAAATTGTCCCCAACTTAATCAAAGTGCTTTTGTTGTCTAAACCCAAACACATGCAGGATTTAGGAGGCAAACCTCATTCTCTGATGTCAAAGTCTGGCACTGATGCCAACCATTTGACCCTGACCACCTCCCTAGTAAGTAATTCATCAAAGAGAGTTGGAATCTGATGATGTACAGTAAGCCAATCACTGCAGGGGGTTTTATTTATTTTTTTGTTATCCTGCTCTCTCTGGAGATTTTTATTTTTCTCTCATTCTCAAGACAGAAAAAGGAATGATGTAAATTTGAAATTCTGCAACCACTGCAGAGAGAATGGAGTTAATGCCACATCGTATTCAGATATGCAAGCAAAATGCTTGTGAATGTATTTTCCCTGTGATGCAATAGCGATGAAACATCACCAGTCGTGGCAGTGGTGGGTGGTTGACAGTTATGTCCATGTTGACGTATGGCGCCATTAAGAACAAAAGCTCAACTCTGCCAGAAGAGGCATGACAACAGTATCGCCACAGATCTGACGGGAGCACACATCTTTCCAGTGTCATCTCTGACCTCTATATCTCTTAGCTTAAGATAGATGCAGCTCTATGCCTGGCTTCAGGCTCTAATAGTCCATTGATTCATTCGCAATATGGCCCGCAGTCAGCTAGGTCTCTGATTATTTATTTTCCTCTCGAAAACACTCTCCCCTCTCTCTCTCATCTGTCTTATTAAAATGTAATGGCAAACAAAACCCCAGTCTCCTTCTATCTGATGGTGAGGAGAAAAACAATTTTAAGGGATTCGCGACGGTTTATAACCCATGGCACCAAGTGGGGAAAACACTCAGAGGTCTAAGATGAGATAGACCTCCAAATCAATCACTACCGCCAGAGGATTTCTCACATCGATGCTGGTGCTGATTGACAGATCTCAAATCTTCTCAGTGACTGTCAAAAAGAGCCAAGCTTGACCACCTGCTAACACAGTCTAGCCTTTATGCCCCACTGAGGTGAAGTTAGTGTGAAATTTAAGGTCGTCTACAATAAAAATGTGGGGAAAAGCAGAAGAGGGGGTCATTATAGCATATAAGATATAATTTACCAAGCATTAATTGTGGTGTGGACAAACTTCTGTGGAATATGTGACCATTTAAACCCGCTTTTTAAATCCCCGTCAGAGAAAATGTACCGACAGACTCTTAATTTGTCATATGGAATCATTTTCTGCCATGGTCATTTTGGCTTTTTCCTGGAATGTTACTTATATACTCGACTGGCATGTGATCTGAAATTCTTAACACAGAGATGACTTTTCCAGACTCTACTTGTGCAGCTGGCGGTGAAGTTTGGCCTCTTTACATTCTGGGGGGGAGATAGCTGACCACATTGTTTGGGGCACACCCTGGCAGTCCTGAAATGACAGATGAGGGAAACCTGTGTTCCTAATGCCCATCTATCAGAGCAGGAGCTCACTGGAGGGTAGAAAAAGTTAACTAAATTGAAACCTTTTGTTTTGCAGACGGTAAAAGTTAGAATGGATGTGGCAGCATTGACTTTAAAGTCTGCCCTTTATATAGAGTCAGGAGAGATGTAATGAGGAGAGAATCTGATCATTTAGCTTCAGAGGCACTGGCTGCTGTAGAGGGAAAACAAAGTAAATATTTGGAAGAGTTCAGGCAGGAAAATTAGGTCGTTTTTGATTATAACTTCTCATTAATCAGAGAGGTTTTTGAGCATGAGTGCTTTGCAAATTGTTTCAACATACCTCTTATAGACCCGTTACTTACTTAACACAGATTGAGCGACAAATTAGAGTAAATTTGCTTGTTGAAAAGCAAGAGCATTAACTATAATAAATTACATTACATTTTGCCACAAAACTAGAAATTCCCTAGTTCTATCTACAGTCATTCTTCTAGCATGTTATCAGGTATAATGTTCATCATGTTCACCATCTTCAGTCATTTTCTCAGATGAACTCGGGGAAATGTCCAGAGAATCAGATCTGGACACTGGGTTTCTCTTTCACACATGTAGCACACAACAGGAGACTGTCCATGTCCAAAGAGTTCCCACCTACTGGAAATACTCCAGTTAGTTAAGGCAAGGGGTAGCGCCTGGGTAGAGCGTGCAAGAAGCAGGACATGACGCAGATTACATCGTAGTCATAATTAATTTGGTCATAAACAACAGCCTCTTACCGTGCCTTGAATTTTTCTGAAAATTTCGGCTACAGCCCAAACCAACATAAGTTCTCAAATCTCAGCCGATTTCTCCAGTTAGATATTTTCGTTAAACTCACTGTGTAAGTGAGCCTTCTTTTTCACCCTCAGATGTTTGTTTTGTTGCAATTTCATGCAAGCCGCATGATGGAAATCTTGTCAACATTCAGTTACCTGCTCTATTCACACAATGAGTTCATTTGGACATTTCAGACTTTGAACTAGGGAGCTGGCAGGGTAAAGTCCATTCAATGTCCGATCCAACTGATTTGCACATTTGCGTTCTCACATTCAGCCTTTGTGGGTAGTTAATTTCAGGTTTGCAGCTTATGTGAAAGGGGCTTTATTTTGGCATGCTATGATGCTAAAATTTACTAATTAGCACTGAACACAAAGTACATGAAGCTGATGGGAATGGAAAGTACTGGACAAAACAAAATTTTGACCTGATGACAGCACAAGAGGAAAAGTCATCAGATCAAAGTTATTCAAATTCATCCACTGGGGACCAAGGATGTCTTGTACCAAATCTGATAACCATCCGTCTAAAAAAAAGAAAATCAGGTGATCATCAAGGTCAGTAGAATGGGCCTACATCATCTGGGAACCACAAATGTCTGAACAAAATTTCATGTCGATCCATCCACTAGTTGTGGAGATATTTCAGTCTGGACCTCAGTGGCACTAACCAGCAGACTTGACATTGCCAACACTGCCACTGGCATGGCTAAAAATAAGTAGTTTGAGGAACAGCAGGGACTTAAGGGCTTAATTGAATAAAATAAATGAATTAGACAAGGTGTAATGTGGTCCTGGGTCTCTAAACAAGAATTCAGAAGAATGTATTCTTGTTAGAAGCACTCCCCTTTGCATTAACACCAAAGCCTGCGGAGAATATCCCACTTTTGTTTTGATGTGTCAACAGAGGTATGTTGCAACTGCATTGTGTGTATTTACGCGTCTAATACAATTAAGGACGGTTTCAAGATAATTTCATCTGAGCCCCACAGCAATAAATAAATACTGTCAGACCATCTTTTTTACATGACTGCTGTGTTGACATTGCTGATTTGCGAATAACAGGTTCCCTAAATTTATTACAACCAGCAGATTTGTTTTTTCAACTGTAGGATTCACGGGAGGGAGAGTTTCATGCCAAGCATGACATCCACATGTAATAATTCCAGCCTGCACACAGGCAAAATAATAAACAAAAATAGATCACAATTTCTACAAAGAAACATCTGATGTTTTGAAATGCAGATGGTTGCTATTGGCAACATAGCAATGGATACTGCAGAAAAGCCTTTTGAGGGCGGTTTACTTCTCTTCCAAGAGCTGTTCGGATTATTTTTAGGAAAAATTGTTCAGCACAGTCACAGGAAAGGAAGGCTTTAGCATGAAATTATTTTTTGTCTTTAATTTAATATAGAAATGTTGTGATAAAATGTACACAATACACTCTATGAAACACTCCACTGCCCCCATCTCACCATCGATCTGCTTAGCATAATCTGTTGATAATCACTGCCTAGTAATCACCCTGTCAAATGAATGTGACATAATGCTTTATTGGATGATACTCTGCAGTGTCCACGCAGAGGACAAGGGAAAGTAATAAATGTATTCCAATAGGCCATGCATCTAGGGTTTTTGTGTGTGTTTTGTTGGCTACGACCCCTGTGAGAAGAAAGGTTAATTGCTGTCCCTGTGAACCAGTCAGAGATGGTTAAGTTGGCCAAACACGCCCACAGCAGAATCTTCCCCTGAGGCCAGGTCTGAATTAGAAGAGAGAAAAACAACAACAAAAACAGCTATGGACGATACAGGATAACTATGTTGCACATGAGTTTAATTACTCTTCATTCCAAGGCTGCACGCTTTTCTCCTTTCATATACACACACAGTAAGACAAGGTAAAACAAGTTGTAAGCTCGCAGAGATAAACAGCCCTGAAATTATAGGTGAGACTATTCTATACAGTGTGAGGTCTCCACTTTGAGGAAGACATTACAGTAACACTATGAAGACATATTTTATATTATAACAACTGTAATTTACTAAAGCAACATTACACGAGAGGGTCTGCTTTATCATTATTATGGAAATTTCTAACCCTTGTTGAGTCTCCCACCCAACTTGAGTTAACGTTAATGCTTTGTAGAGAATTTGGGATTTCCCAATATGAATGAAAACCACACATATAAACAAAACTGACATGCTAGCTCAATCTTGTTGTAACCAAGATAACTGCTGAAAGAAATAATTTTTCCACAGACAAATTTAGCTATGATGTCCAGAAACAACACATATAGGCTATTTTTTAGATATGGGTTGTCTCAGTGAAGAGCACTGTTAAGTCCAAAAGGCAAAATGTATTGGGAAAAAAAAGATCAATGTCATCATTGCAAAAATTCACAACATGTTTTTATCTAATGAAATATCCATTTTGCCTTTCAAAAACATTTTTACTGCAGTTACAGAACTGTTTGTTCTCCAGCTTGCTGCACAGAAGGGAGGTACACACTTGTACTAATGGGGCAGTCTAGCATAAATTATATCCATTAAAAAAACATTTAATTAAAACAAAATAATTAACAACAAAAGTATCCATTTTGTATTAATATTGTAGCTACTGGTTTTTGATTCAGCTCTGGAAGTTACAGTGTTACCATGAAAAAGCAGTGATATTTTTAATGATGTGCTGTCATGCTGATTTGATTACATTCTGACCAATCAGATTGCCTGGATGGATGTACTTGCTATATAATTTATTGTCACTCCTTTGTTTATACGCCAGCCTCCACTTAGGGGTGCTCATGGGAGGAGTTATAGCTGTCATCAAATACATAAACACTTCCATCTGATTGCAACTAGATTATAGCACGTTATATACGTATACCATTTTGGATTTTACGAGCAGAAATTATATACAGTACATGTACTATTCTTGGCATACCACATTCTCCAGTTGGAGGCCCTACTGTGTATCACACGAACAATAAACTGGCACCCAATTCAAGGTTTGGGTAGCTTACATGTCGAAATGTTAGGTTAGTTCAACATGGGAACAAAATACATGGACACAAAAACAAACCAAGAAAAAAATCAAGCATTTTAAAAATCACCTGCAGTCTAAAGCTTAAAGTAGCTTTAGGTTTTTGTTATCAGTCTGGTTGCCAGCGGCGGGAATTACTGCTCCCCCCCTGAGGCATGCTGCCTGAGGCAAATGAGGTCTCCAGGACAATGTTATGGAACCAAATACACACAATACATCCATAACTGCAGGCACCTACTCCATATCCAAATCGCAATGGTGCAGCCACAGCAAGAAACACCTGTTGCTAAGGCCACTGTCCTGCCTTGCAGAAAGCTTTCATGAAACCACAGTATTTTATAACTGATGAAAAGGTACCAAGAGGAAGAACAGCATTCACCTGGGGTTTCCCTGAGACACCCAGTTTCCAGTAGATGCCACACTGCCAGTGGCAATTTTCCTCCCAATCAATTCTTTAAACTCTCAGGTGACCAACAACTGGGGTAGAAAATTTCCTCAGGCTTTTCCGAGTATGTTTGCAAATTTAGAAGGAGGTTCTAACACTGGATAATTTATTGTGTACAGTAAAAAAAGAGGGCAGTAAATTTAAAGGACAATATGGCCAGCCATTTATCAAAGGTACACCTGGCTGCTCTGCCAGACCTTCCATTAATGTTAGCCCGAAGCTCACGCTGTCAAGGATTTTGTTGGATATTAAGCCTTAAAATTGTTTAGGTTTCGCAGCCCTGCTGAGGGTTTTAATTACCAAGGCATCATCTCTACAGGAGGTAAATGGAAAGTAACTGAAGGTTAAATGTCTTTCCACGTCTGTGCTTCAGCTAAAAGCTAGGGATTAAGACTAAAAATAACCCAAATGTGTAGATTATTCAAGATGAATTTATTCAGCATTTTCAAATCCTAATCACCCTCCAACATGGCTGGAGTGAATGTCAGTCACATGTAACAAAAGACAGTCAGCTCCTTTCATATGGAAATGCCAGCGCCTTTCTCTTGGGATCATTTTCTCTCTGTACCTCTGTTTAACATTATCCACAAGCTCATTCCTGGTGTATGGGTTTAGACAGTCCTTTCCACTGAAAAGGACACCATTTACTGTAATGACATCCTGTGCAAACATAATCTAAAACACCGAGCTAAGCACATCCCTAATACAAACAATCTGGGTGGAATGAAACCGATCAAATTGTTATCAGCTGAAACAAAAGCCGTGTTGTTCCCAGTGTTTGCATTCATTAAAATGTTCCATATCAAGGAACTTACTGTCACAGATATCAAACTCATCCCCTGAAAAAATGAAAGCTTTTGCTTACAGAATTAATTCGTTTGCTGGGGTGGATTATAACTTTGGATGGCAAACTTTTCGGTGGTGAATGCTAATGATATACACACATTAAACAATGTAGAACATCTCCAAATGTTTTTCCTTCATTTAAATTACAGAGATGGCCAACTACAGTCATTCATGGTGTCACTGCAGTTGGTAGATATGAAGTCACAGCAAAGATGGCACTCAGAACTTGTTATCACAGATCTGTGGTGCATTAAAACAAGTCGTTTTTATTCACATACACTAAAATCTGCTAGATACAAGCTAGCAGGGATGCACCAATTATGAAATTCAGGGCCGATGCCGACACCAATGCTTAAAATAAGGAATCAGCTGATAGCCAATTCAGATGTCTTTGTTTTCTTTTCTTTCTTTTTTTTTGGGGGGGGGGGGGGGGGGTTGTATTGTTTTGGTTGTTATTTACTGAAATATGAAAATAACCTTCTTGCACATTAAAGTGATTTTTAATAACTGCTTCAAAAGCCTTTTTTCTATATAACATATAATTCCGTCTCTAATATCTATTTTATATTGATGTGAAAACAATAAATTTCTCCTTCAAACAGCTGCATTTTCTGCCAAAAACTACATTTTACAACGTTACATCATGAGAACGTTACAATTTCCCTGCGCCCAATATTCATTTTTATCAAAGTGAGCATGAATGTGTATATAATTTAACTCAATGCAACCTTCGTCAGCAGTTTGTTCCAACCTCCGTCTGGCAACAGCTAATTTTAACCAGCTCTCTTCCAGCTGTTGTCAATGTGGATTTGTTGTTAACAATGTAGCATTATCAGGGAAACAATAGGATGCATCCTCTGATGCGTCGATTGATTTTACAGCATTCTTTCGTCCTTAGTTATCCTGGGGAAGATCTCTGTTTATCACAAACATGTTTTCTATGTTAGCCAGGACAACAGAACACCGTTAGTCTTGAGCCCTCACAACAGAAAAATATCGGCCACTGCCACAGGTGGATGTGGGGTTTTTTTGCCAATAGGGAATGGCAGTCAACAAGGCGAATGTCAGCCAATAGTGATTTTGCAGTCAATAAATCGATGCATCCCTAAAAGATAGGAAGTACATTATACCTTCCCAATATGTCTGCCCTATCAGAAGACATCATTTCTCCCCTTTCATCACTAATATAGATGGTAATCAGAAAATACTAGATGTGAATGGGTTATTAGAAAGACAAAAAATACACCATCTGACTTTGGAGAAAATTCACTGGGTGTTCTCAGAAATTTTATGCTGTATGGCATTATTTAATTTACAAATCATTTTCTATTTTACAGTTGTTTTTTTTTCAATTGTCTTTTGCACTTTTCTAATCTAATTTATTTTATTTTGTGTCTCACAATTGTTGTCACACTGATTTTTTTGTATGTACTTGTACACTGAACAGTACAGTGGGGATGGGGCTCTGTTGGAGCAGAAACTGATTTCCACTGTATTTGTGAAATATTGTATTTTTATAACTTAAAATACCAATGAAAAGACCTTGGGGAAAAGAAGAAAAAAAAAAATCACAAAATACATGGCAGCAAGTTGTAGCAAAAGTTCAGCTATGACAGGAGGCAGTCGACTTTTAATGCAACTGTATCAAGGTTAACTGAGCAGAGTGGCTCTGACTCCATTTACACTTTGCACTAAAATGCGCTTTGGGTGTTTCACAGTGCTTGACCACATAAAAGTACAGGTTTAGGTACAGCTCGCGATCCATTTGGCTAAATAACCTACGGAGGTGGTCAGGGATGCACTGTGCCCACATTGAACGCTAATGTAAATGTAATTGCGTTCTTAGTCCACGTACAGAACCACATCAATGGAAATACATAATCACTCGCTTGACTGTCTAAAACCAGTCGATGCTAACGCTGGGGGTTCAGGGTGGTCTCCTCTCATCTGATGCGAACACTACTGGGGTGTCTGCCTTATCTGTAATGTATTCTTCCTGTCAATCACTGTCTTTAACATCAGGTCGGACTGTCTCATCCTCTTTGACCTCAATGTTACCTTCTAAAGGCCAAAACACACCAACGGCGTCATATGACGGCGGCGTCATTGACGCGAGTCAAGTGCCGCCTCCAACACACACAAAAAGCGTCGCGCTGCGAGGCGTCAACCGGATTTCTATTGCACACTCCAGTCTGCGAGAGCTGGGAAGTACAAAATAGCGCTTTTTCCAAGGGCAGCGACGCTGGAAAAATAGGACAATAGCATAAAGTGCAGCGGCGCGGCACATTGACGCGTGTCGAACCGTCGCCGGTGTGGGTTTGTAAATAGAAAATAATGGGGGCGGCTGTTTTGACGTGCGTCGTACGCTGCCGGTGTGTTTTGGCCTTAAATCTTCTTGAATGGCTCTTGTATGTAGATCAGCAAAGATTTATTGCATTAAAAAAAATTAAAACATCTTTATCTATTCTTGTCATAATAGTTATTGACACGCACCCATTTGGACTGTGTTCAGTTGTTTGAACTGGACAGAGAAATCAGATCTCAACTGGATCTCAATGTGGACACTGGAGAATCTTAAACACCAGGTGTATTTGTATTCAGGTTAAATCATATCTAGAAACAATCTGGATATAAGGAGACACATTTTGATGCAAGGCGTATAAGGCGGTCTCTAACCTGGACAAAGATCTCACTGTGATATTCCTATTTTCTTTATGCAACTTTGTGCACTTTTTAAAGCGCCCAAACTCTTCTGCCATCCCAGAATGTACTTTATAAAAACTGTCCGTCTCTCCTTACAGTACTAGTGTGTCTTCTCCTGCCTGCAGCAGCTGTTGCAAAGCAACAATTCACACCCACATACTGTATTAATTACAAAAAAGTCAAATAATAAGCTATAAGATTTAACTTGAACCTTTAAAACCCATATGGAATAATATTAACATAAGTTATATAATACTGAAAAACACCAATCATTACTGGGCAAGATTTAATTGTGACCTCTAATTTAGTCATGACATTATTTTGCAGCGACGAATGGTATTCAAATATGGTTGTACTTGGCTGTGTAAATCCTCTCCCAGTATGTTCAAAGAACCAGTATGTGCAAACATGACAGACTGGCTCTGGGCACACAAACCTGCCATATGAAGCACATGCTGAAAAATGCATATTGCCTTATTATAATGACTATATAGCTAACACTTGCTCAATGTTTGTTATACTGCATGAATGTATATACAAAAATAGTATGACTTCATGAATACTAATGCATGTGGAGGCTTAAGTGTTGAGGAGATTTACAGCACAGGAGGAACACGCATTAGAGTGGCCAGGGATATTTTTACACCTCTGTTTACGAGCCACCTATAACATCTAGATTGCCAGAACTGCTGCAAAGATTTTTTCCATCTTTCATGACATGCAGGACCTGTTTTTACCATATGACGAGAAATGTGTCACAGACAAAGCATTTTACCAAAAGGTGCTGTGGTAAATTCTGGAAATTCACCAAAATCATATTGGTACGTATGAGATCTCCTGTCTTGGTAATAGCCCTGACATGCACCTCTGCAAAATTGGGGTCCCACCAATGTCCTGCAAACACTTTCATGGAGGATAATGTGTTTTACTTAATGCACTTTGACACTGATGTGAAATGAAAAGACACCTTCCTTTCCTTTGCTTTGGTCTCACGACAGTGTAGATTTACAGGCGAGAGCGGCGACAGGATGGAATAAAACTAGCAGCTTTCTATCCACAGTATAGTCATTCTGGAGTTACAAGCTGCCACATTAAATCAAGACAGACACTTTACAATATATGTACATAATAAAGACTCATTTTATTCAGTTATGTCAATTGAGGATTAGTAAAAAGACTTCTGAGACTTTTTAGTGTTGTGCTACTATACATATCAAAATGCAAAATGTTATACTTCCTGCATACATAATCCAAGTAATCATATTTCCACATGTATTTTGTATCTACTGTGTCGAGACCTTATTTTCTTATTTTGAAAAGCAGGGGTAGTCACATGTGTCCTGGACCGAAAAAATGTTCTGCACTGAATGATAACAGAAAAGTAAAATCAAACACTGATTGAAGAAATTACTGCATGGAAATAAATCATAAGATCAAATCATGAGTGAGCATATACATTTTTTTCTTCATTTGGTCATTTAACCTTGAGGCTGCTGTAATGACATTTTGGTCAAATTGTGTACAGAACTGAAATAGTATAAAGAATATGTGGCTGTTAACTCGGACGTTTTACAGTCATACCCAATTCATGCAATTTCAACACTGTTAAGAAGGCACTTGTGAGTTTTGCACATCGCTCACCTGGCCCATTTCAGATGGACCGCACCATTTCACAGTACCTGCAGGGGGTGAGGATAACAGATGGCACGTTGAAATGTGTTTTAATGCTAAAAATACATTCATTTTATTATGTAAATACATATAACTTCTATTTTCAGTGATTTAAGTCAATAAGTAAATTGTTGTACTTCCCATTTAAGGGTCAACTATTGACCTTTTTATGCCCCAGTGCCCCTTTACAGGGCTCGACAGTGCGAGCGTTTCACTCGCATTTGCGACTAAAAATAGGTGTGTGCGAACTGTAAAAAATATTTAGGGGCACATGTGCGCATGAAAAAATCAGCCGAAGCAGCCTATATTTTTGTCAATAAAAAAATATGATAATCTAACCGCAAATGTTGGAGGAACTCCAGCCGCCTTCCCTCTTCCCTCTTCCCCGTGTGACACGGTTATGGGCGGTTTTCCAAGCCACTGTCGGCACAATGAATATAAGTCCCACTGTCGGCAGCGTGGAAATAAGTCAAAGTGTGGAGGAGACGGACCGGGTTAAGCGGCGGACCTCCGGGGAAGCCTGCTCCGTTCTCCCCGCAGTTAGGGACCGTTCGCCACGGTACCGCTGCTGGGCAGGGTGGAAATAAGTCCTGCAGAGTTTCAGAGGACCTGGAGAATGTTTTAGGATAGTAATAACATTATATAAGATAATCATATTGCAAAGATAATATATATAAGATAATAACATTAAAGACAAAATTAAATTGCAATACTTTTTCAAAACTTGATGATTTTACCTTTCTGTACATTTTGTATACAAATTCATTACATAATTTTGCTTGTAAATGTCTATTTTTTGTATCACGTTTATTACGGAAAACACATTATTTGATCAATTTACATTGTGCCCCTAAAGTTCTTTGTGCGCTCCTTACTTTTTCAACTTAGGAGCACATGTGCTCCTTGGGAAAAAAGTTAGCGTCAAGCCCTGCTTTATGTGCTGTCATTTTCTGAACAGACCTGACATAGTCACTATATTCAGATTACTGATAATTCTTCATCAAAAATCTAACTGTGTAAATATTTTGTGAAAGCATAAAAAGTGAACATTACAATATCACTGCAATATAGATATCAATGCATTTGGTCAAAAATAGTGATAACTGATTTTCTCCATATTACCCAGCCCTAAATCGGATGGATTGAACTGAAATTTAGTATAAACATTTATGACCCCATCAGGATGAACTGTAATAATTTTGGTGATCTTTTTCTTTTAAAGCCATAATCTGGTCAAAAGTTCTGTTTGTCCAAATCTTTAGTTTATGACCAAATACCTTCATCCTATTAATGCATAATAATGTGCCCATGAGCCTCAAATGTATGCTGAATACAAATTTAAGGAAGAGGCCAGAACAAAAACTTTTTGCAAAATTCTTTTAGTATACTGAATAACTCATCACCACAGTCTCACAATGTGAACAAGTTCCCTCTGGTAAGCATGGATGAATTGTATATGTCTAGGGCTTTTATTGTGAAAGGTAAGAACGGAAGGAGTGAAGCTGTTATGCGCTACTGTTGACAACACTTGCCATGTTAGTTCAGATTACAGAGCCTCCCTGTAGCAATTTTATTACTTACATAATTTGGTCGCATCTACCCGCATATGGCGCTTTGCGGGTGCTAATTTTAGACCCTGGTGCCAATTAGACATGTTAGCCTAACACACTAAACCAAGATGGTGAAGATGGTAAACATTAAACCTGCTTAACGTCAGCATGTTTGCCATTGTAAGCACATTACCATGTTGATGTCTAACAGAGCTTCTAGCACGGCTCTAACTCAATTATACATATTAAACCCATATTGGGTTTTTAAAACTGCCCTGTGGGCCCAAAAATCCAGTTAACAATCTTCATAAAACATTTAAAACCTTTCCAACGCAAATGCACAGTTTGTTTGTGCCACTTAACTTTAAAAAGAATTCTTAAATATCTTAGCTGCTCCCCTCTCCACTCTACTGAAGTAGCAACTTCTGTGATCTTTTGGAATCAATGCAAAGTCTTCAGACTTTCCCTGTGGTATCCTGACACTGAGGATTGTGAATATAACACAAACTTATCAGTGGGAGGCAAAAACAAAGTGATACCTAAAGAACATGTGAGGCATTGCTTCACAAGAACTTTGAATTACAACCTCTCCCTACAGTTCTGTCAGCTCCTGTATGACAACTACTTTGAAGTGGCACTTTTTAAAAGTCTCTGGTTTGCAGCACATACCAGTTCAGACTTAATTGCAAGGACCCGAAGGAAACCACAACGCATTTCTGAGTCATTTTTATGTGCGAGCTAGAATTTCCGGTGAACCAAATAGGATGAAAAGAATGTGTCTGGTACATTGGTTTACTAATGAATCTTTAATGGGAATTATATTTGCTGTGAATAACTGTACTCAGACACACTATTTGCCACAAATAACTGAGCTGGGTGGTTTCCACATATTCAGACAGAACAAAAGGAAGGCTGTTACAGACACATCACTGGTTCCCTCTCATCTAATGCACAGTGATTCATCAGACTGAGTGATATGACACTCACTCATTTGCATATTTGATGCTAATGTGGTGTTTGTTTACGGTAATGAGCACTTGTAATTGGATTTTAATTCATTATACAAGAAATGGGCTATTGGTGGAGATGATTTTTGCTGTATTTATGTCAGTAAAGGCATCAATCTTAATGTCAGTGTTTTTCTTGTGCTGAAAGGTGTCTCTTGTTTCCAGCAAGGCCCCGAACTAATCCAATTTCAGCAAATGCAATACCTCTTTAAAGAGCTGTTTAGGGTTGTCTGTGACTCAGTTCAATCAAATTAAATTGTTCGGCTCTCACTTTAAGTATCTCCCACTTTGTGTTGCAATTCATGCATCATTTGTATGTACAATGAATCCTCCTGTGCCGCTCAATCGATGTAGCCACACAGCTTCCAGCGGCTGTTAGATGAATATCTCTCTCCCCTCCCCTACACTCCACTGCTGGAGAGCTTCAGCAACATCAATGGCAGAGAACCAGAAGAGCCGCATTGTGCCATGTTAATGAAATCATTTTCTGCAGCCCCTTTAGTCACAAAAGAAAACTGTATTTAGACGTACTGGGACAATCTAGACTGAGATAACCAAAATTAGTTGCCAGTGGTGGTGAGAGCACATGGCACAGTCTCACATTTGAGAGAATGAACGAGTGGATTCTCATTTGATTTCAATTATGTGACTCAAATTTTAATTGCATACAACACAGAATCAAAGCAATACTTTGTGCCACCGCAGCCACTACATTCATTTGTTCTGCCTTTAGTGATTTAGAGGGGACAAATTCAAGTTTTTAAGGAGTAGTTTGACACTTTGTAAATATTCTTACTTCATTTCTTGTGAGATTTATCTGACAAGAGAAGCTGTAGCAAACTGCTAGTTAGCTTAAATTAGCATAAAGGCTAGAATCAGGGGGAAAGTGCTAGTGTGGCTCTTAATGGTAACAAAATCCACCTACTAAGAGCTCTTAAAGCCAAACACCTCTTAATTCACTAAATAAGTGCTTATATCTATCTTTATCTATTTAATTGGTATAAACCAAAATTGTAAAAATGCCAACTTGTGGTTTTGCAAGGGGTATGTGCTGGGTGAGTTCTTAAGGCCCAGAAACATCAAACCGTCATTAAAGAACTGGTGGCAACGAAGGCCAACTGTTGCGTAGCCTAACATCACCTGTGTCTCGGCCAAAAAGTTGCACTTAAACACACTGCGAAGACTATAGCCAACGGCCACCGAGCATGTAAGTTCTGAGCCAACATGAGAGGAAATAACTCTCCACAACAGCAGGCAGCAGTAGTCTATATTCATCATTCAACAAGGGAAACCAGAAGCCCAACAGGATGGATTCAAGATGCTAGTTAGCCAGTTACCACATTAAAAACACAACCAGACTTTGAAAGAACACATTTTGTTTTGTGCCATACACTAGCAAATGATAACACATTTAATTAGGAACTGTTTCTGCTAAAAAAGCTCAATGGTTAAAAAAAATAGTTTTACAGAATATAAAAAGTGTGTTTTAATCTCACGCCCCTTTGACTTTAGTTGTTTGTTAACTTTCCTCCCTTCCATTTTTCTTGTCTTGCACTGAGCTGAACTGTCAGTCAGAGTGATTTCTCTAACCAACAGGCCCCGATGCCGATTCAACATGCTGAACCAGTAAAAAAAAGGCTGACAAAAGCCCAACTAGTGCCAACAGTGTGAGACACACCACAAAATCTAGGCCAACAGACGCTCACCAATGGCTCGACGTTGCGCCACTGCCCACCGTTGGCTTAGTGTGTCAGGGCCCTTAGCCAGGAGCAGTTTCCAGTCTTCCAGTATATGCTAAGCTAAGCTAACCCACTGCAGCTTCAAATTTAACAGACTGTGAGAGTGATATCAATCTTGTCATCTTACTCTTTGCAAGAAAGCAATTGAACATATGTCAAAACGTCAACTGCATTAAGGAAAATTTAAACAAAATCTTGCACTATTCAAAGTTCCTATACACTAGTAAGATATTTTTTCAGTCTTAGCTATTTTTACTGTGTACAATTTTTTTCCTCACTCCTGAGAGCCTTTCTTTATAATAGCAAACATCAAACAACTTGAAAAGCTTTTCTACAAGTGTGTTTTGAGACAGCATTAAAAGTAAATGAGTTTCTCTGGCAGCCTTTGTCAGTTTTCCTGGTATTTTACCTCCTGTTGTGATCATTTAGTGGACATTTTTACATAATTCTGATGAAAAGTGAACTCCCCAAATAGCACCTCCAATATCTTCTTTTTATGTTCACCAGTACAACACCAGTTGACTGTAATTATGGAAAATGTGTGCCTGTAACATGCCGAATGCAGCACGACAAGAAAACGATTTCAAATCACTATACATTGTTGCTATTATCGACTGGACTCTTGGGGTCAACAGCTACTGCTGAGACAATAATTTGAAAGTACATGTTTATTGAATGTTAACTGCTTATACAGTCTTTGTGTGAGCTTTGTTGAGCAGATTTCTTTTTTACTACACTTGTGATTTTGGGGGCTGATTTATGACTTAAAAGCAGAGCACTCCAATCAGACAGCCATACCACCAAAAGACTAGACAATGTACCTCAAGCTTTTCCTCTGGCACCATCAAAGTCACCTTCCAATGCTTTTTTATCATCTTCCCTTATCCTTTTATTTCAGTTTCATTAAGTGTAAGTATCAGAAACAAGTCTCTTTTCTTCTGGCTTTAAAAGAAAAGTCTCTAATCCAGTGCAGGCGCAATTTTCTCAAAGCATAGATGACATTTGTCAAAGCTGAAATCCAGTGGCATACCCCTAAAACATCTCTAAAAATATTGTTTCTATGTGGCAATCAGCTTACTTAAAAAACCATGTCACCTCTCACAGATCCGCTGAAGGCTTGCACACAAAAAGAGGCAACGCTTTTACCCCCCTATTTTCCAGAGAACACAATGGTCTGAACTCCCATCCTCTTAACAAGAGTGAGCTGAGGCTCAGAGTGTAATATCAAACTGGCAGCTTGCGCTCCCAGCTCATGTTGCCATGGCGATAATGGTACAATCCATAGTCTCCCCTTTGCCATGTTGGTAATTCGGTTATTTTAGCGTGAGAGATAGACCTCGTCAGAGATACAGCTGAGCTGCTCGGACCACAATGAAACGGGGAATTAGATTCTAATGATAAATGTGTTCACTCAGTACATTCAGCATGATTGAAAGATACAGAGAGAGTGAGGATGTGTAAATGAAGGGGCTTAGAAATAACAATTTTCAAACTCCATAAAATACCTTCATATCTTCTCATTATCTACGCCCATGCCGCATTCACTGCTAGCACAAAAAATGCACCTTTTACTTCAAACATTTACAGTAGCTATTGAAATCCCCTGATAGAGTATTGAAAATAGTGTGAAAATACTGAAATGACATTCTATATTGTGAACAAAATCACTCATCCTCCTAGAAGTCCTTGTGTTTGTTTTGCTACTTACAGACTTTCCATGAGCACAGACCATGAAAATAATAGGATGAAGGATACCATGTGGTTATGATTTCTAGAGTCCTATTTTTCTTTTTTAAATTAAACCCAAATACTCTTTTTTATATGTTGCCATGAGTATACATATGCACACAAATAATCAAATTTTAGCCCAATTACTGCAAGTATAGATACCTGCATCTAATTACAGTATCTTACTGAGCACAACAGGGTTTCAAACATGTTAAGTTATTTGTGGTGGGCCGCCACGATTAAAACATCTGCTGTGATGTTTTGATTTTCTATTTTTAGAGCTTGACAGTTTATTAGGTATGCCGTTGGAATATATGTAAACCACTCAGTTATTATTTGCTCCACAGATGGAGCAGAACACCAGTTGTAGTGAAAGTTAAAAACCTAACCTTCAGTGCACTGGGTCTATGGTTTGGTTTCACTTACAAACAGCTGTTCCTCTCATCCACTGATCTGATCAGATCAGCTCCGATTGATTGACTGATCAGTTATCCAATCAATCTCGTGCCTACGACCAAATCACAGCTGTGACGATATCACAGTACAACATCACTCCCTCTCGTGTGATATTGCTTAATTACAACATTGATCAAATCTAACTTGAGCAGATTAGTTGCTGTATTGTTATTAGTTATGTATTGTCCATGTTCAAATACATGTGTCTCGGGCTGACACCTTCTGGTTAATAGTCGATTGGTTGCTTGATATGCTCGTGTCCAACCAAATTCTCATTAGTCAGACAAGCTCTGGTGTTAGTTTCAGAGCATTTTTTTCCTCAGCTGAAAACATCCAGCTGCTCTCCAGCAACTCCTGGCAACCAGGAAAAAATATGCAAAACACGTAGCGGTCTGTGGAGTATAATCACGCTGCTGGTGTTTGTAGCACAGTGTAAATGCCTGGCTCTCCCATTGCAAAAATTTCCAAAAATGCTTTGGTCGTATGACAAGATGCTTTGGTCGATGCACAACGCTGCCAGGTAGAGTGCCCTAAGTGCACTGTGGCCAATTAAGTTAATCTAGAGTTAAAGGGATAGTGCACCCAAAAATGAAAATTCAGCCATTATCTACTCACCCATATGCCAAGGGAGGCTCTGGTGAAGTTTTAGAGTCGTCACAACACTTACGGAGAACCGAGGGGGAAGTGGGTAGCAGCACAACTGCACACCTAATGGCTGACGGCGACCAGATTAAAACGTCCAAGAACACAGAATTGAAACCATAAAATATCTCCATACTGCTCGTCCGTAGTGATCCAAGTGTCCTGAAGCCCCGACATAATAAGTTGTTTGGAAAAACGTCATCTGAACTTTTTAGCCTCATTGTAGCCTGCAGCTCTAACTAGTGGTGTCACGGTACCAAAATTGGGACCCACGGTACGATACCAGTGAAAGTATCATGGTTCTGAGTAGCATCACAATACCACTGCAAAAATGAGGCAGATGTGCCTTTCGTCATTTATAAAAAGATAAATCAATTTTCTATAATACATAAATGATATTTCAATGGAATAAATTACTTAGTGACTTATTCATACTTCAAAAACAGCACCAATAAGTGATTAACATAGGGGGGATCAAAATAAAATAAATAAATAAAATAAAAATCAACCAGCCACCCTCCTCCCCTGATAAGTTAAGAACAGTCCCTTAAGTGCGGTGAGGTTTGTGGGCCGTTACCTGCCACAAAGAGAGAAATGTGAACGGCTCATTTCTTCTGACACATCACATACCTGTGTGCCACCACGGATCGGTTGTTCAGGTATTTCTGGGCAGTCATGACATCAACGAAAGAAGAAATTATTGCACCTGGAGCCAGACTTCTCGGTCGCCGGTAAGCCATTATCTTGCGCAGCGGAGCACTATGGTCGTCGTATTTGACGGAGCCTCCGCTGTATTCCTGACTGTGACCCCCGTTCAACCCACAACTGGCAGGATTCGCCTTTCGTTTCTGCTGCTGGTTGAAATCTGTACTCGCACAGCGTGCGATTTCTTTTGCTTGCACAAAACTCTTTTTAGTCGCAAATGTGAGATCAATGCTCGCACCGTAGAGCTCTGTGGAAAACAAATCACTGTAGCATATAAACAAATATAGCCTACACGTAAAAAGAAATAAATAATGACTTTCACTGCTTAAAGAGACTCAATAGCTCAGCTAATACCTGAAATGTCACTGGAAAACAAACCACTGCAGCAGCATATTGAGTGCCAGGTGGCCAGCGCGCGCCGTTACTGGATGGCGCATGGACACTCACCCTCTTGCGATTGGACTTCGAACTTATCCCACAGTAGTGGTTCCGTGAGGTACCGTAGTACTACGGTACTCCAACATTACATACCGTGGTGTTTAAGTACTGCGGTCTACCGTTGGTATCAGTATACCGTGCAACACTAGCTCTAACTGTCTCTGTGTACACTGCCCTGACGTGTGTGCACTTGCGCGAGGCCATGAGACATGGGCACCACCTTCATGTTTTTACAAACAATTTTTATGTCGGGGCTTCAGGACACTTGGATCACTACGGACGAGCAGTATGGAGATATTTTATGGTTTCAATTCTGTGTTCGTGGATATTTTAATCTGGGTCGCTGTCAGCCATTAGGTGTGCAGTTGTGCTGCTACCCACTTCTCCCTCGGATCTCCGTAAGTGTTGTGAGGACTCTAAAACTTCACCAGAGCCTCCCTCGGCATATGGGTGAGTAGATAATGGCTGAATTTTCATTTGTGGGTGCACTATCCCTTTAATGTGTGAATTTTTTATTTCTCCATGGGCCAATCAATTGATTGAAGAGAAGGTAAAATTTCAGTAAACCAGTATTTTGGGTGACTACCGCCCAACATGCGTCACATTAGAGAAAATGTTGCTGAGGAGAGGGAAGTCTGAATTATCTCCTTACCCCTGGTTCCCACCAGGCGCAGCTGTGATGTTTTCCGCTGCAACCATCCACCCACTGATGGCGGCCATTTCAGACAGTGCTTGTGATTCTTGTGAGTCTTACTGTAATTAAAAAAAAATAACTGTCTCGGAATATTTTCTATACTTACTTTCCTATAAATCCTATAAAATTTACTTACTTAAAATTACCTGGAAATAACCAAACCTTTAACATAATACATTGCTACTGATTTTAACCACTTTTTATAGTGTTGGTTAGTTTAATCTAGTCTGGTGTTCCTCAAAGTGGGGTACAGGGACCCCTAGGAGTACTTTGTAGTACTGTAAGGGGTATGTGAGTTTTTTTAATGTTAATTTTAAAAAATATCAGTCATGCATAGCTACTAAAATTAATATACTATAGTATGTTCAAGAAAAGCTCTAGAGCGTTTGATACAGTATTTAATAGTCAATATTCTAATTGACTGCTGAAACTGTCAAGTGCCACGCGCAATCATGTTAACGTTCACTATATGGTTTCTACCAGTGGTTGCACTGGTCAGAGGGTAGTAGGCTCATAAAATATTGCAAAGGGGTACATTACTGAAAAAAGTTTGAGAACCACTGATGTATACAGTAAGCAATGCATGGTAAGTGACCAGTAACTATAGCAGTCAAATACATATAGTGGAGGAAAGAGTACACTATTTCTCTCTGAATTGTAGTTAATTAAAAGTATGGAAAGGCAAGTTCAAGTAAAGCACAAGTAAATCAAATCTGTACTCATGTACAGTAATTTTTCTATTATGTATGTAGCACAATTCAGACTGAATCATTACAGTCCACATCTTAACATATAATTTATACTGCCTCTGTAAGGCCGAGGGAAACCCATTAACCTATCCAAAATGTGCCACCAATAAATAGTTCACATTTCATATTCTTTATGAATAAAGTCACCCTTTCTAAACCATCAACCATCTCTGCACAGCTCTTGCCAAAGATGATGAGGCCCATTGATCTCCTCTCTCCATTCCAAAAATCTTCTGGATGATTCAAATACAAACTGACTGCAAATCTTCCAGTCAATATTAAGACATTTAGCTGTTAAATCTGATTTCAGCTGTACATACATTATTGTGGCTAGCGGCCAGATGGGCATTTCATATCCTTAAATTGAGTTATAATAAATCAAGAAATGACAGAGATGGACGTAGATGTTATCATTAAGGGAAGCTGCAACAAATCCTGAGAAGTGATTCCGTTAAAGTTTAAGAGTCCTTGAGAACGCCTGTCATGATAATACTGAATAACTGATATCATGGATCAAAAGCTATGAATGAATGATTTTGTTATGACCCCGGTCTTCGGAGACCACACTCTCACAAAGGCCAGCGAGGAGGCTTGAAGATCAAGCGCACTTGATACTGGCCCCCTGCTGCATACTGTACGGGCTCTGTAAAAGAGGCAGTGATGGCAGTCTCAGGCTCCCTGGGTGCACTTAAATCATCCACCCTGATAAAGACAGCACTGGATGGAGCCTCATTGGAATTTTAAAACTGCAAGCTCCACAACCATAAACAAGGAGTAGCTACTTTTAGAGGTGGCACTAGAGACATAGCATGAGCTATTACTCTAGGGTCCACCGCTAACTGGCCGGCAGTCCTGTTTCTCCTCAATTATGTTCAACCCCTACTCCCATATGGGAGACAGGGTAGAGCATCTCACTCCATGAGGCTTTACAATACTCCACTTGCATACATTATCACAGCATTCTTACTTCAAAAGTTTGGCGCTAGCATGTAGAACATAAATGTCTTGCAGAAAACTGCTGCACTTTTGATACAAGGTGTAAATTGTGATAGCAAAGACAAGCGAACAAAGATACCACAAACGTGACAATCTCCATACGCAGCTGCCACCTTGACTGCGTGGGATTAATGAGAAATAAAAAAATAAAGTCTGTGTTTCGCTTGCAACCTCACCCCAAGGGACGTTATCAGTGTGACAGGCCTGGCTTCATGTCGCTCTGAAATGTCAGACACGCAGACACCAGTGCTGTGGTCCATTCTTAATGATTCAAGACACCAATCAGGCTTGCTCAGTACCTGCCAGCTTCATATTCTCTCTCTGAAAACACACAATGGGCAGAGAGCGGATCGTTGCTAGCGGAGGATAAAAGGAGAGGGAGTGCTAGTTTCAGAACTGACATGAAATATCTAGGAAATTGCTACCATCTCCGAGACACTCTGAGAGCAAGGAGGTACAGATGCAAAGACTAGCACTGTCACATGTTTATGGTCTGTCTTGTCTCTGACATGATATACTTTTACAGCCCAATCTGTGTGGTTTGAATGTATAAACAGGCAGCATGATGTAGGACTGGTAATTTGGGCAGTGTGTGGCATGTCTGGGACAATGCACCATCCTCAGGACAGTAATGAGACCTGTCATAAATTGAGTGAAACTCGGGGATGAAATGTGGGTTTCCGAGAGCTTTAATCAGTCCATTTTGTCAAGATTGAGGTGCATCCTGCCTCTATTCCTCCTCTCGGCTCCATGGCTTGTCTCTAATTCAGGCCCATTGAAGGAAGTGCTGTTTGTTGCTATTTCTGACATGCTAAGCAGTGAGACCGCAGAAAGCCTCTCTGGTTGGGAACCAGCTGGATGAAATTATGCCAGAGTGTCGTCGAAGGGGAGAAATGACCAAATTGGAGCCTTAAATCTTAAGGCTCTCAGATGACATGTTCTTCGCTCACACCCACATGATAATGTATGCTCCCAGATGATGTGTAGAACGGTGAGAGGGGTTGGAAATGTAATGGGCCTGTGTCAAAAAGGGTGGCTGGATGACCTAGTGATTAAAGCTACAATCAGTAAACCAAAGAAAAATGGTGCCCTGCCAGCAAAACTCAAGATTCAAGATTGGTACTTCCTTTGACTCCTAAATTGTTGGCAGGTCTTTTGATATAGGAAGTAACACTAGCTATTAACGTCATCAAAGGGGTACTCCGCAATTTAGCATCGCACTTCCATAAATACGGGGGACTGACATCAAGCAGATTAAAAGAAGAATGTTTAAAAGTGATGCAGGGGTCCCTGGTTTGGGGTAGAGCTCAGAAAATGCTGGATACTTTATAATGTAACTTGGATGCTTATGTAACTTGGACTGGTGACTGGTTAAAGGAACAATTCATCATTTTGGGAAATATGGTGAACTGCATCCTCAGCAAGAGTTAAATAAGAAGACCGATACCACTTTCACGTCTGTAAGGTGGATATGAAGCTATTTTTTTCGCTAGTTTATAATCACCTGAAAATAAAAATCATTCTGTTTTCGTTACCTTAGAATAAATCGTTAATATATTACGCACACTGCTACATGTAGCTACATGCTATAACGGCAGGAAAATGTAGTCTTAGTTGCTGATGTTATAAATTTCTCCTCGATTTCACATCTTATTCCTGCTGAATTATGTCCGGTTGGGTTTAGAGGAATTTATTGGTGATTTTTCACAGTGCAAAGTGCTGCTATTCTCAGTTACAGTCATTCAGCGACTGCAATGATGATGCAGAGACGGAAAGATGTGGAAGACCCAGAAACGCTGACCAATCAGACAGGGCTTTTTCTGAAGGGGGGCTTAAAGAGACAGGCGCTAAAACCACTGATTGTAAAAATAATGGACGTAGCTACCGTGATGTCACTCACTGGTTTGTGGACTCATGTTTAAAGCCTCAAGTTCAGCATTTCAGCCATTGCCATCTTGGTTTTTTGGGGCCAAGAGTGACCGTATTTGAACAAGAGACTGGTGCTGTGCGGGAGCAAGCGATGAATCTGACTGAGAAGCCGAGGACATTATCAGCTGAGTAATATTAAAATTCGTCCCCTACACAGTTGTCATGAAGGGGGAAATTAGCTATAGAGACAAAACTGTTTTTGTACCAGGCTGTGAACATTTTTATTTCTGCTGTAAACTGTAGTTATTGGCACTTCCGCCTTGGCTTAATTTTCAGCTCTGGGGGTTGCCACTTGGCTAAAATGGAGTGTCAGTATAGGTGTTCCAGCACAGGCAGTATGAGAAAAATAAATTGTTTTTTGACCCAAAATACAAGTAAGAACTTTAAAATGAGCATTACAGGTCCCCTTTAAAGGTTAAAGGTGTAAAACAGGCTTGTGTTTTCATTTGTGATCATTCAAGAAACAAACAAAACACAGATTTCATCATAAAGTCAAATGCGTCAATCACTGTATGTATGTTATTTTTTAGATTTATGTGTAATTCAGAATGGCAAAAGAGACCTATCCTGCTCAAGTGCTCTTCAGCGAGTATTAAATTCCCTGACAGATCCAGGGCTACTGACCCTGATCTCTGCTTTCCCTTAAGGACAATAGTCCGACTTTCTCTGCAACAAAGAGTTGATCTGACAAAGCATATTCGGCTCAACTGACTCAGCTGTTTTTTAATGTTTCAAGTATATTAAAGCTTTACCTATCAGGACAGTTATCCTTTCTGATGTCATGATGCTACATGTGTCAGACTGACATTCAGATATTCTTCCATTTCCCCGTTATTATCCGAGACAACGCCGCATCTTGTTTCAAGCTAACTGCTCAGGAGAAATATATATATATATATATATATTTAGATAAATCAAGCAATATCTGAAGCTTTGAACATACGATATAAATAAGCAGGATATTTTTGGAAGCTCTCTCTTCCTCACATCATCCTTTCAGGTGCCCTCAAACAAGAATTACTTGTGAAAGTCAAAGGTAGTCTTTGACAGAAGTACAAGGTGCAATGTTCAATGTGCAAGACGGCAAATGTCAGACGTTTGTTTATGAGAAAAGTAGCGGAACATCAGTGCTCTTTTGCTGCTTTTCCCGCTGCAGTATTTTTGTGCTGGTACTGAGGGAGCACCGCAGTGCTGTTGGGATCAAATGAAGCCCCTTTTTAACGTGCATCGTGAATGGTGGATTAGTGACACTTTGTGATCACACACATACCTGAGATGCGAAAGACATGAGAGCCACTGACGTTCTTGCCAACTTTTTTCCCTCAAGTGTATTTTCTACATGAGGAGCCATTTCAACTGTTTATCCCCTAACAAAACACAAAGTTTGAATTGTGTTGGTTGTCTGGAATAAATGCATTATGCATAACTCTGCCACAACAGTGCTGCTATTTTGTCTTTAGAAATGATATGCTCAGCTGCAGTACATCCGTCTGGTCACTGAAGCTGCAAACCTGAGTAACTAAATCGTCACTTTATTGTTATTGTCTTTTAATTAGCTTCAAAGGTAATTAGTGGTCTTTGTAACATCATGTAAAGGTTTACCGACATGCTTTTTTGCATACCATCAATTAGAGGGTGAGAATAAGAATGCATGACTTATCTCTGTTGCTGTGGTCTTCTCACTAATCACCAATCATCCTGGATCAAAGAACAAGACAGACACTTCAAATTACCAGTGAATCTGCAGCACTGGGACAGCGAGAGAAATGTGGGAGTCTTCTGTCTTATGCATAACCCTATGCACCTGCAAACTGTACACCGCACTTTCTGCAGCTAATGTTTTCCTTCTGGAAAATATGTAAATGTGTGCATTTACACAAAAAAAAAAAAAAAAAAACACACACACACACACACACACACACAACCAGAGATCTCACATTTCATCTGCCTAAAGGTGTGTGTATCAAATTCTGTCTCCATGCTGTAGGTCTATCAGCAGATGAACACTTGGGAAAATCTTCCTCTCACAGAATTGAAGCCTGGAAATAGCTGACATCTCAAGCGCTGTGTTTGTTGTGAATGTGACACACTGCAATAAACATGGGAAGGTAAATACTTTCCAAGCGCAGAAAGAAATATCTGTAAAAAGCTATTGTTTTTCTTTTCCAGCACACTCTAAACCTGCTTGTTATTATTTCCATTGCTGCCTGGATGCTGTCGTCATCATATCCTCAGGCGCCGAAGCCACAATTCACCCTCTAATATACACTACAGTTGACCAGCTGGCCGCAAGATTGTTAAACTCACTTTTTTGGCCAAACAAGACTGTGCTTCACTCTAATCCGCCTGGCCCTTGTGTGTGCTCCTTGGCCTGAAAACTGGGTATGTTATCATTTCTCCTCAGACCGCTGACTAGCTCTGCCGTCCAATTGGAGCAGGATCCCTGGGCCCCACAGTGCTCCAAGTAATGCCACTAATGAGCATGAGGAGGCTTGGTAGCAGGGATCAATGTTCTCAGCTGTGAGTCGCAGAACCGGCTGCCCCAACCTGACGGCCGGCTGCTGCCCTGCATGCACCATAGCCCTGCTGACACCAGCACTGCTGAGACTGTCTGGGTGACTCTGGGCCTACGGGTGAAGATGTTTCTATAATCACCTGTTATCTCTCTCAAACCAGCACCTGAGCCACTGATACTGTGAACCACCGTACAGGAACTACAACAGAGTTCATGCACAGCCTTCATCACTCTGCTGGCATTTTACCCAGCACATGTTCTGGCACATGTTTGATGCAGATGTACTTATATAGTTTATGATATAATGAGTAATGTTAACTTTGTAAGGGATTTTATTGATGATGATGATTTGACTGCCTGTGCTCCTATTACTGTAACATATATCCAGAACGTCAAGCCATCAATGCTCTGCTCTCTTGCTACCACACCGCTCACCTGAAAACTATAATGTCACATGCTACTACTGCGACTGGTGTTAATACAGCATTCCAAAAGTCTCACCTAGGGCTGGGTGATATGGACAAAAATTCATATCTCAGTATTTACAGGCTGACTAGCAATATGTTATTTATATCTCAGTATTTTTCTACGAAATGGGCTACATGTTCAGCTACAAGTCCAAGCCACATTTGAGGTGTCACAAGCACTTTTATAAAAACAGACTGTGATTAAAATAACATGCAAAGACAGGGATTTTATTCCCCAGTTTGAAGCTGCGCAACATGTAAATTATAAATTATATAAAATAAGTAGCAGTGCTGTAAATTAATGTTTTTGCACATAGCACTGGTGCTACAGATGTTTAAAAGGTTTGCAGCACAGGACACAAAACTATAACATGACTATCAAAGTATCAAGAAGGTCTAAATCCATTTTAGTTTGAGACAATTAAAAATCTTTGTAGGGGGAGTTGAAACATTGTTTTCCATGGCCTTTCAAATGAATCTAGTGCTGGAAAATGATTCAAATATTTTTCTGCATTCAGGCTATTAATCTTATTTATGCACAGGGCATCAGAGAGGCTGAGGAATGAAAGGAGCGAGAGACACTTTGTCCTTGTTATATACATCTTGTATATACGTCTGTGTTGTCACTGCATTTTTTAAACAGATCTGTCGCCTGCATCCAGGCGCTGTCTCCATGTCACACATTAGACTACAACTACCAAGAAAAACAGCAATGCACTGTAATCCACCTCACACACAAACTAACAGCACAGCACTGGATTACACGTGTGGTGCGGTAATTTAATTCATCTCACAGACTGATTTAGCATAGCACATGCAACATATGGACCGATGTTACACCATAGACTAATTAACAGACAGATTAAACAGAGTACCAGCTCTGTGTCTCTCTGCGTGTTGCTGGAGAACTGTGCGGAGAGTGTGAGAGAGGAGAGATGCACACTGGTATGTGTTATGTAACCCAACATGACCCTATATCAATATAAGCGGTGTTGTCTAAATTTATATTTTACTTGAAAATCTAACGATATATCGTACATTGTCCAGCCCTAGTCTCACCTGCAGGCTCTGGGTCTACCTCCCTGCTGTCCTGAGCTTACTGTTTTCTCATGGGGACTGAGCCTAAATATCAACCCTGTACATGTTTTACTTTGTGTTCTGACAGAAGGAAAGGTAAATTTTAGATGTGGTATGTTTGCATGTTTGGACCTAAGTGATTGTGAGAGTACCTTCAGGAATCTGCTTTATAATAGCACAGAGACAGAGACCGGCACCAACAATGATAAGTGACTGGAGTTTCAGTCAGAGACACTTTTGCCAAGCAATTGACCATTTATAACAAATGGTTACACAGTTAGATTTGGTGGAAAGGCTCTGCTATTTGAGGGAGCTCTCAAAGAATCTGAACAGTGACGAACAAGGATTCTGCTGAGAGAGCTTATTCCTCAAAACAACACAGGGATGTTAATAATTAACCGTTTAACCCTTGACCTATAATTGGAATTTGGATCAATTAATATTATCAATTATACACTTAATAAACTTGCATACAGATGGAGATGATGAGACAGCGGGGTCTACTGCTGCCCAGGCTGGAGGTGTGTGCCACCGCCTGGGGAAAGCTACGATGTTGCTCCTGGAAGACGACCACAGCACCCCTAAACATGCTAACGACCCAGAGGCAGAGGTGGACACCTATATAAGAGACAATCAGTCCGTAGTATGTAATACCTGCACTGTACACCTACGCAACTGATTACAATGGCTGATAAATGACTTCAAAAGCTGCTCTACTGGAGTAAAGAATTAAGTTGTTAAAACAGAAAAGATAAAAAGAAAAAAGAAAAGAGAAATATCCCCAAAAAATAAACTATTTCTAGTGATTTATTCTTATGTACTAATTGGGTCCTCTCTGACATGCTGCAATAAAAACAACATGCTTAACAACATTAGCTTATCATTCCAGCATCCAGATTCTGCCTGTGGATGTTTTTAAGTGATGCCTTCAAAAATCAATAACGCATTAAAAATGAAAACTTCATCAAAAGTTAATTTCTACTGACACTTTTTGACACAGAATCCAAAAGCCTTCATATGAAAGAGAAACCCGTCAAACAAACAGTGACCTTGGAATAAATACGATTGATCCAGTTTTCCTCATCGTTGCATCATTTGCTGTCTGGAGTATTTTGCACAAAACAAATACCTGACTTTGAACACAGTTTGAAACCATAAACAAACAATTTGTCACGCCACAATGTAAAAACAGTCACTTGCA
The DNA here is from genome assembly GCF_006386435.1 of Epinephelus moara. Taxonomy (NCBI): domain Eukaryota; kingdom Metazoa; phylum Chordata; class Actinopteri; order Perciformes; family Serranidae; genus Epinephelus; species Epinephelus moara. Next base: position 14,489,907 of record NC_065516.1, read on the forward strand.
TCAGGGCCAATTTCAGAATGGATTAGGGATCTTTAAGTGCCTCTCAAAAACAGATTGTGATTTCACTGTGTAACGCTGCTGAGTCATCGAGCAGTTCAAGCGGCTCGCATAAGTGGGCAGATGTACGTTCCACGAGTGGACTCTCGCATGGAAATGAGAGAGCAGGAGAGTGAAGCTTGAAACAGTGTGCAGCGATAATTGCGCTGTCAGGTCACCTTTGTTCACAACATTTGTTTAATTGTGTAACATGTGCTTTAACATTTCATGACTGCGTTGGTCAGCTTTGTTACTCATCACGGCACACAGATTACTGGGGAAGTTACAAGGGTAGATAACAGATCTTAACATACTAAATCTGCTCTACTAGAAGTGCCAAAAAATCTGTTTTAGAGCCACATGCATACTAATGAAAACATGATAGTTTAGTCATGTTAATGTGAGAAATATTCTTATGTATTATTACTGTTATTAGCTTTTATAACTGTTGTAATATGACAGAACCAGTAAATTAAGGTCCACCTTTAGACAGCAAAATAAAGCACAATAAAATGTCAAAATATACACTAGTGAAACAACATCATGCCGTCTTTGTTTGTGAACCACACCACCAAGGCTTTATGTCCAAACTATCACTAAATTCCTTTTCTATAAACATGCATTTAAAGCCTGTTCATACAACATATTATCAATTATAGATGAACAACTGCCTTCCTACGTGTAGCCCAGCCAGAATCACCCAGAAACCAAGACAGACCTCAGACAATTACACTACAATGACCAACAATAAACAAAAGAGCTATGGACACCGCGCTGCAACCAGCATTTATTAGGTTTCATAAATTAAATAACCTGCCACTTGAACAGTGGAAAAAGCATCACCGAGGGAGACAACACAGAGATGTATAAACAATATAAACAAAACAGAAGCTACAGCCCACAAACACAGAGTAAAGCAAAAAGAGAGCCTGCAGTTTTTAACACACCGCATAGTGCAACACACATACAACGCTATGTTTCTAGGCAATGCTTGCTCCTCTGTGAAGTTAACCATCAGTCACACCTCACTGAAAGTAGAAGCAAGCTGGAAGATCCACCATGAGCATTTAGCATTTACTACGTGATTAACACAGATGACCCATTTTTTTGTTGAGATAAAATGATGCTTGTCTTAACCATAACCCAAAATGACATTGTCCTTTAACTTATTGCATTTAGTGCTTTTCCCCACTCAGAATTATATCTATGTAGAGTCCGACCGTTTGAACAGGGTTTGGTGAGACGTTCAAGGTGACAGCAGTTTTCACATAATATAGTAAACAGGCCAAATTAGCCCTATGAACTAATGTATGCTAACTATGCTAACACAGATCAGCAATGTGCACCAACATATTTTGCTGACACTAAATATCAAACAAAAGCCAGAGACTTTACTATAACTACTGTGAGCTCCACCACTTCTAAACAGAAGGCAGAGGATAACGTTGCATTGCAGTCTGAATGGGCAAATCCACTCTTTCTCCCAGCAGCTGCCTCCGTCTCACTCAGACTCACCCTGGGTCTGGGTCAACAGCTGCCTGTGCCAGAAAGCAGTGTGAAAGCTAGTAGTGCTCACTCTGCAGCTAAATATGGGGACCAAATCGTCCCCAGGAGTAAACTACACACATTGACTGACAGAAAAAAAAATACTGCTCGACTTGAAGAATCTCAGCCATCTGAGAGGTTTTCAACTGATGATTGCTCAGCTTTCAGGGGGCAGCCTTAATTTCACTGTTGTTCATTTATGTTGTTCACAAACTGCTAGTCCTGCCCACATGCCTCACACCCCCTTTACCCCCGACACGCTGTCAGTAAACAAACGAAACAAAATTATTCATCAACACTTTTTCCCACAAATTTGTAAAATAATTGTGATGTTCATTCAGAGTAATTAAAGTTGAAAGAGAATTAGTACAGAATTGCAAAATGACAACAACACAGCAATCAGAAATACTTATCACTTGCTGCAAATCAGGAGAAGGCAAATGTTGTGCCAGCTAACTACATAAATAAACAAGCAAGACACTCATATCTACATAGGTTGATAAAGTCACAACTATTTGTTTTCCTTTAGCCAGCTGTCTTTGATTTATATCTAGCAAGAGTCAAAAGAAATGAAAGATATAAACGAGTTAGACATCAGTTCACATGAAACAATATCTAAAGTGTCCATTGTGGTAAACAGCCACGTTAGTTGACATTTCCCATCCAATGATTCCCATCATTGGTTCAACCTTTCGAAGTGCTTTGGTCTGACCTACACAGGCTCCACAGGGAGGAACAACGCCACTGAGCCTCGCACAAAGCGGCCTCCAATCGATCAGCCTTCGCCTAAAAATAAAGCCAGGGCCCCTGCAATGACAGCGAGGCAAGCAAAAAGCCCTTGTCTACTAATCAATGGCGACCTAGAATTTTATGTCCTCAATCGATAAATCATTCTTTTCTCGCATGATCTAATGATCTCTTGGATGTGTCTGTCTCTGACACTCCTGAGGAGTGTGGGGACAAAATGTCAGGTGGAAAATTAGTGTCAGTTGTGTTTGTAGTTTTGCTGTGTTTAGGGGGTAAATTGCTTGTTTTTTGCAGTTAAACATAAATATAAATTGGTTTAGGGATGTGTTTGACTCCTTTTCTGAGCTTCCTAACCAATTCTCAAACAGATGTGACCTTTCCAGGCAATGTAAAATTTAATAGGCACTGCGTCAGATTTACAGTTTTGAGACATTAAGTGCCTAGTGGTCATTCCTCCACCTTACTTTCTTTATCTCCTCTTCAATAAATCTCTTTTTACATTCCCTCTCACTTTCCATTATTCCCAGTTTCTCCCCATCTTCCTCTGTCTCTTTCTCCCTCCCTGCATCTCGCAGCAGGAGTGCAGCTTGCTCAAGGCTATGCGCTATCTCTCCATATTTCTCTCTGGTGAATATTTTATCTCAACTTTCAAGTATCATTTTCATACTGAAAGAGGGCCTGTGTCCCGCAGTGGTTTTACCCGCGCACTTTACAGTGAAACATCTCTGTTTCAGACAGTGTTACAATCTGTTTGCATATTTCAGGGGAGCTTTTGATCAGAGAATGCAGATCTGGATTATGAATTTTTATCAACAGGGGGCTCATGAAAAAGGCATGAAGCCAAACTGTGGTCATCTGGCATGGAGCCACATATGACAAGCTTAAATTTAAATGCTGTTCATATTTACTGTGGCCTTTGTGGCCCTACAGATAGACTAGTACGGAAAAACTCATTATTTCTTCCTCGATTTCTGTCTCTTTTTCCATCTCCCTCCCTTACTGTTTCTCTCTGCGTCATTGCCCAGAGTGACAGTGATTTAAGCTGTCAGACATTTCAAGGCCCAAAATTCTCGACTTAGTGACTCACATTTAGGATCAGCGGATCCCACTTGTTTGCATTTGACCAATTTATTTCCTCAGGCTGCGTTTCCTGAATGCATGATGATAATAGCCCAATCCATTTTTTGCAGATAGCAAAGGGGTGAAATGGAAAAAAGGAAGATTGAGAAATATGCTAACGTCAGTGATTATGGAATAATGGGTAAAGGGAAAGGAAGAGGACAAAATCTCAAGAGCAATCTATAGTGTATTCATAGAGTTATATTTAAATCAATATATGTGTTTATTCACAAATGTTTTATTCATCTGGCAAAGTCTCTATGGAGGAGAGCATAAGCAATAACTTGCATCTGCAATGCTTCAGCTGGTGCATTAATTCAGTTTGACACTATCCTGTGCACGTGTGTGTTTGTGTGAGTGCATGTTCATGTTCATCCCACCATGAGCACATGCTGGGATTGACGTGTGTCAGCGCTGTGAGGGAGGAACCGTCACATACCTCCAGCTTCTGATCAATCATAACTGCTCATTGTGATCACACAAGGCTTCCCACACCTTCAGCATATATTAGGAGAACCCATCAAGCTTTCAGTTACACCTCACTGGCGTGACCTCTAAAGGGGAAGAGACAGAAAGTAAAAGAGATAAGTAGAGAGGGAGAGTCAGAAACCGAGACGGGAGCAGTGACAGTGACAGTGACAGAAACAGTGACATAAATAAGATTTGGATTAAAAAAAAAGAGCTGAGCCATAAATCATTTAGTTTCACACAACTCCAAGAACTGATAAATCACCCATTCAGCGTTCTGTGCTGTGGCTAGCCAAGACACCAGATCTGGGTTGGGATTCAGCGGAGACCAAATCTGGGTTAGCGAGTGATTTAAAAATGCTGAAACCACTGGAAGTGGGCCTTTGATAGAATCACATGTTCAGCACTTACTGTAGGGAAACTGGGATACACACACTGCCTTGCCATAAACTGAGGAGACTGGTCCTAAAATGTGTCTTTGAGGTTAATTTACTCAGAACAGCATGATAGTTTGAGGCTGAGACATACATTCTCATTTCTTAAACAAAAACCACTAATTTCCTCCCTTTTTCAAGCTTATCAAAACTCAATCTATAAAGCACCTTTCACACATGCAGCCCAAAGTCCACCACATAGCAAAATTGAAACAGCACGAACAAAAATAAAGAATAACATAAACGACATTAAGCAAAATTTGGCAGACTGCTGTATAAAATTATAACAAAAAATAAAAAATAATTAAAGTCTAAAGAATAACATGAAATCTACACTAGGGAAAAATTAAGTAAAAACTGGTGATTAAAATTCAAAATTAGGGCTGTAATGTTACCCTAAATTAAATGACAAAACAGAGGTCTTTAATTTCCTTTTAAGAGAAAAAGAGAAAGAGAAAACCAATACATACATACAGTAAGCATACACAAGTATTAAACCGGTAGCTTTTTGCCACAAACTCAGCTTGCTTATTTGATGAAGGTGTCAAAATGAAAATGACAGCAGCGCATATTTAATACTCCAGATGACAATAGCCTATTCTCTTTTTTTATATAATAGGGACTACTAATATAGTCATTGGTGTTTCCAAAAAGTAATTCACATGCAAAGAAATGTTTAACAGCTGAATAAACTGTTGTAAAACTCCTGTAACAGAAAGCTAAATAGACTTATTTGAGATTTAGGAGGGTAACACAGATATAGAGCATATGGAAATCCATTGGATTTAACCAGTTTTTACACAACTGTCATAAAATTCAGGAAAGTAATTTAAGTATTTAAGTGATAAAACTATGATAAATGTATTTCTTAAGCTGTTGCAATCTCCGGTACTCCAAAAATGTTAGTGTAAAAGCAAAGTGAAAATATTTCCAGCTACACAGAATTATATATATATGACACCTACTGTACACACCCTTAATATTTGAAATTAAAAATAAATATTCACATCGCTTACTTGAGTAAAAGTAGCAATAATAAAGCGAAGAACAGCGATACCCCCATGAATATTTGGGCAACAACTACTTTGGACACATGCAAAAACCAGAAAATTACACAATTTGACATAATGCGTCATTTCACAGTTTGACACAGGTGATTATAATCATGTACCTGCTGTCCTGGGGTTGCCGTTTACACTGCTCCATCCCCTGTTGGTATGCGCTGTCAGTTAGCGTAGGCTAATGTTAGCTTTGTTTTCTTTACCATGTTGTCCTGCTGCTTTCATGTTTGGTAATCCACTCAGAAAGATGCTTGAGATCCTGAAAGTCTGTTCTTGACCAGGTACTATCCTCTCCGTGTAATAAAACACACGGGAAGCAAAAATAAAACCGTCTTCTCCAACAAGCTAACGATAGCCGTTAGCCATTTTGTTTCTAGAGGACCACTCCACGTTAAATCTGATTAATTTTACCAGCGGTTGGGTTACGACGATATCTCGCGGCTAGTAGACACCGAAGTATTTCATGTTCTTCTTTAAAACAGCTTTTCTAATGAGTGCTGTAGAAAATAATCAGTTTGTTTCTGGTTATTACCTTGTTTGAAAGAAATAACTTCTGACAGCTACAAGGCAATGACAACACGGCAGCCAATCAAGTGCAGCTGGGCAACAGGCAATCAGCTGTGAGCATGCGCACTGTTGTCCTAAAGTGTAAGTACGTGTCACGCATAGATATATAATCTGTATATCTATGCGTGACACTGCCATGCTCTTTACTTGTAGGATAATGATGAATAACCACAGTAACCAAGGATATTTTAGGTCATGTCTTTATCCAGAATTATATTAATTTCTAAATTATGTAGTACCATTAAAACCATATTGTGCCAGCAGGTGATGCCCCCTTTGCCATAATTGTCCCATTGCCTATAAAAATACCAAACACAAGCTTAGTTTAGTTAAGTTTAGTTTATTTGCACATACATCATACATGTATAGAAAATACAGGAAAAATCATTTTAAAGTTAAAACATAGTGCAGGAGATGTCAGAAGCCAAAAAATGGCTTATGAAGATACCTCCCTTATTAAATAACAACAATCATACTACAAAGAAAAATATAAAAAATGAAGATTCCATAATTGAATAAGAGTTCCAGACTAAGAAGTAATACAAAATTGTTATAGATGTACAATTTACAACAATAACAAAAAGCACAAACAAGTAACAAATCAATCAATGCAGTTTTAAGTCCTTGCAAATTAGAAACCTTCTCAGATATTTTCTGAATAGCGATAATGTAGATGATGATTGGAGAGATTGAAGAAGTTTGTTCCAAAGGGATGGTCCTCCTTTTAATGAATATTGATTAAGAGAAGTCCAACAATATGGAAGATAATGGTCCTTAGAGTGTCTTGTGGAATATGAATGAATGCCTGAGGCTCTAGTCATGAGTGAGATGTACATATTTATTCATGAATACACAAGTCTGGCATATGTTAGCATTAAAAATTGATAAAAGTTTATATTTTCTAAGGATATAGACAGTGCAGGCAGTAGTGCACTGGGGTGAGAGAGAGTCTTTGTGAGTGAGACTGTCTCCTCAGAAATACACCTTCATTTTTAAAAAGAATTGTGTCACTTGCTTCATATGTTCTCAATAAGGCAAACCCACTTCTGTCACTGATTCCGTTTTTTATTTGTTTGATTTGTAAAATAGACAGTTGCTACAACAAAAGTAGCCTATATTCTTATTCTACATAAACTAAAAAAAAAGCTATAAATTAATAATATTAATAATAGTTTTGTCATGTACAGATATACAATGATGATTGCTGGGTAACATGTGTGTTCATGATGTCCAATGTCAAGTCTCTGTTTGATCATGTGATGATGTGACAGGTAGTTTTGATGCAAAATCTTTGAAGGCTGACAAGCTGAGCACATCTGCAGGCCGAGGGAGCAGTCTGCCTTTCAACTATATGCCTAATGGTGTGTGTGTGGGTGTGTGTGTGTGTGTGTGTGTGTGTGTGTGTGGGTGTGTGTGGGCATGTGTGGTCTGTGGCGTAGTGGGGGTTATTCACAGGTATACAGAGTAAACCCACCTCTTTTTCTGGTCATGTACAGCACACCCACCTATCACCTAAAAAGCCACTGGAATATAGGAAAGTGCACCCACTTCCTCCTCTGTAATCTACCCATCAACTTTGTAGTGCACTCACTCATCAACTAACACCACATCACTGTGTGTGCTTTACAACTAGTAATAGGGCCAGTCATAGTGTGCACTGGGGACCATCGTAACTCTAGCCAGAATTTTGATGTTACAGCTTGTAGAATAGAGCTGATTTTTTGTTTTCAAACTCACATTGAGTGCTATTGAAGTTTAAAACTTATTATAATGTTTTTCACAAGCTGATAATGTGTTGCTGTATTCAGCAACTAGTTAGTATCTACGGTCAGATAAATATAGTGGAGTAAAATGTACAATATTTACCTTTAAACAGCAGTAAAATGTAATAATTAGTATGTAAAATGAGGTCAAGTACAAGAACCTCAAAGTTGTTTCAAAGTTACCTTCAGCTGCTGCTATATAAAATATAAATGGAGCACATCTCTAATGATGACTTGCAGCTCCTTTTCAGAATGAATGCAGCTTTTCCTAATATATGAAAAATTTTAATTACTCTAATAAAACTGACTTTAAAGTACAGCAATAAGAAATAATGTCCCCTGGATTATCTTCATTTAAATACATCCACAATTATTCCTTGACTTCCTGATCCTGTACAGCACAGTCATCCTGTCATGCAGCCATCATATTTCGTTATGTCATGTGAATGGAGGTCTTCAGTCCCATCCTATCACACACCACACGATGACTGCCGAGGCTGTGAAAACCATCGGCTCCACACGGACACACAAAGATTACAGCTGATATCTGCTAAAACCTGCTGCTTGACTTGACTCAAATCCAATCTCTGGGTAGTTCTGTAACTGTGAGCGTACACTGAAGTCATCAAGGCACCTGGCAGGGCAGCCAGTCCACGCCTGATGTTCCTTGGGCACAGTGTGTGGAACCGGGCTGGACCGGAGATGACAGATGGGCGCTGAGATACCACAGACCTGCGTGGCAGTCATTTTCCCCCACAGACGGTGTGTAGTGACAGCAATGAGCCACCTATAAAGCACGGGGGAGGGAGAGAGGGAGGAGAAGAGGTAGGGACATGTGGAAAGAATGATGGGTAGGCGACCCAGTGCTAGGCAACAGGCTTATGAATCACCCAGGGGTATCAGTCACATAAGTCACAGGCAGGAGCTGTGGATGAGACACTGCCAGAGGAGAGGCGTTTCATGACATCAAAAGTGGTGCCATTTGCAAATCTGACCTCGTTTAACCATCTTTCCATTCTAATCAAGTCTGACTCAATGTTGACAAATGTTTCACTGTGAAGGGACTTCTGTCAGGGATCAGGCTGCTCAAAAAATCATAAGATCCTCTAATCTTTTACTCAGAGCTATAGGTGCCTGAGCTCCAAGGCACCTACAGGGAAATCATACTGTGAGGTGACACTATTGGAAAAATACTTACGTTGTCCAGTGGAGAAAAACATATGGAGGGACATGATTTGTTTGGGGGTTTTTTTGCACTAAATATTTTCTTTGTTGTTGATTAGTGGCAATTTATATTGGTATAAAAAAAATCTGCATCTTTGCCGGCAACTCACTAAGAAGCAACTTGAGATATGAGCAACTTAAAGTGACGCTAACCATGTTTATTTTTTTGGCATTGTGTATATTCTGGATTTTATGGATAAGTGGTTTTCGCTAATGAATGGATACAGATATTGGCAGTATGGCAGTAAGAATGTATTTAAAACACATATTCAATTACTTTTGAGTATTTTCTTAATTTGTGTTTGGTAAGACCGAAAAAAATAATATGTACAAAACATTTTAAAAGCTTGTATTTATGTATTTTAAATGCTTGAAATACATTATTTCGTATGCCATTTTATTCTCAATATAAGGTTCTTTTTGAACCTTACAAGTTTCTAAAGTCTTTTGCAAAATATGGTGTCAGTTTCTCTATGACACTCTCTGTGACTGTTATAGTACATAAATGTTCAACAGCTAGTGCTGACCGCCCCACAAACCTTCTCTTTAACACATTACCAGTCATCATGTATATGTTTACAATAACAAAGACAAAATATATATTTTGATGAACTGATTTGGCATCCAAGCTCTAGCTCAGATCTACTCCAAGTGGCTCTACTCCTGGGTCCCTCTGTAGCTCGGAGTAGAGCTGCTGCTCCTTCGCATTGAAAGGGGTTAGTTGAGGTGAACTACCAACTCCTGGGATCCTCCTGTTAAAGGTGTTCTGGGCATGTCCAACTGGTAGGAGGCCCCAGGGCAGACCCAGAATACACTGGAGGGATTACATATCTCATCTGGCCTGGGAACGCCTTGGGGTTCTCCAGGAGGAGCTGGAAAGAGTTGCTGGGGAGATGGATGGATGGATGGTTTCAGCATCACACTTGTAAATAGGTTGGCTATGCAAACTTAAAACCATGTTACAGAAATGTCAAGGACCACTGATGTGTGGTTCTTTAAGGGGCAGTTACCTCCGTAGCCTTGTGCTGCATTCAAGTGGTGTCGGAATCATCTGACAAAAGAGTTCCTATAAAATACAACACCTTCTTTGTAGCCCCAATGTTATTTCCTCTTTACAGCTTAAAGCTCTTGAACACAATGAAGTCAGAAGAATAATCATCTAAGGAGCACATGAATGCAGCGTTGGCCTTGGCTGGCACAGTTCTTAACTCAAGTCTGATTCAATCGCTTCTCATTCACTCACCATAGCAGGCAGCGCAAACAGCATCCTACAGTAACAGCGAATGGGAAAAGGCTCAGTGTATTCTCTCCTTGTGACGTGATTGAACATCTCACATTACAGGATCATTGTTTACAGAGTATACAGTTATGTGTTTTTTAAATAGCCCACACATGCCATCAGACTACAATATCCTTGAGTGTTTTCTTGTATCAGGGACACATAGTTTTGCATCAAGGCTCATTACTGGAATGTAAATACTCCTAAGTGTTTTGCATTGCGTTTGTGGCAACATATATTAAGTGATACATAAATAAATAAAAAGAAAACACAAAAGTAAAGTCCCAGTGTCTCAGTACTTCCATGAATTTATTTAGCTACATTTAGGCACCTTGCAATCCTAAACTCATCTGCAACATCAGTCAACCCCAAAAGCTTCCAAAGCTGCTTATTCTGTAATGAGTTGCAGCAACTTGCCAGTAATAATCTGAAAATAAAAATGATTTAGAAGACATAATTGCTTCGTGAACGCTTTCCGTGTAGCTGCCTACATTCCACTATTGTGCCAAATAAATATAGAAAGTTGTCAGCATGTATGAATGTAAAATTAAATATGTTATTCATTACAGGCTGAGCAAAGGGCATCCTTTGGGTGCTTTTGGCTTTAATAAAAGAGTCCACTGGCTCTGAAGAAATATGCCTTAAGATGAATGAGGGGAAAAAGAGGAAGTGCGGTGCATCCTAACTCTGCTATTGCAGCTTCTCAGCTTCCGAAGTGTCAGCATATTCACAGTGTTAACTCTATCAGTGTGTTTTATTGCTACAAAAGCTAGAACAGACCCGTGATAGCTTATCATTACACTCCTTGAATGATTTCACAGCTCATAGATTCATTTGGTGCGGTGAATAATGCCACAGCATGTGCAGCGGCGCCAATAAAATTCCTGCTGAGACACACAGTCTAACATTAGTGAAGTGGAGACAGAAGTCACACTATAGCGGTGTCCCGTATGAGTGTGTTTGTGAGATATGAACCGAGAGGGAGGAAAAGTGTAGTATCGTGCTATGATCACAGAAGTGTCATGGCACGACTGTTGCCAATGCGTCATTATTCACATAACAAGCAAACACGGAGGCCTTCTGATCATGTGCTGTTAAGGATTTCGGCGAGGGAGCAGGGCGTGCGTCGGCGGTTAGAGAGCGCTTGTTAGCCAAGACAACAACACTTCATTATCACTGGCTGAGACCACAGCCCAGACACTCTAGTATTTGACACTGGGGAAGCAGTCATCATCGTGTTTATCTCTCACAGGCATACTGATGTCTGCATTTCTAAATTCAGAGCAGCAGACATATTGGAGGAGTCTTCGTGTTTGACGAAAAGCCAGGCAGTTTACCAGGGCTGCTGCTTCAAGTCTTTCCATCATCAACGTTTCCTTAGTTTTTGACAAGACAATGTCTCAAAACCAGACAAGAGCTTCACTGGCTGTTCGTCTTTGTCGCCTGAGTTATGAGGAGCAGTTTTTCAGCTCGTGGAGCTCTGCAGTGACAATTTTAAAATTTCCACATCACTCAGCATGAGCTCAGCAGCAGCCCACTAAGCTCCAGTTCAGAATATGTACAAGTAGGGCTAGCTTACAGTACTAGATACCTTTAAAGGGACAGTTGAGATTTTTTGAAGTGGGGTTGTATAAGGTCATTGTATTACATACAGTAGATGTGAGTCAGCATGCTCCTAGTTTGGAGAAGCAGGCAAGAGTATCACCATGGAAGATAAGCAATGTACAGCTGTGGACAGGAAGGCAACAAAATATTTTAGCCGGCCCAAAAAAAATCAATGGATTCTAATCAGTGGATTCTACATTGATAATATTTTCATCGCCTTACCTCGCCGTCAGACAGCCCCTGTCCTTTGGCACTACATATTCTCAACTGGAGAATTTCCGTATTCGTATGCACGAGCACAACTGTGCTAATGTATTATGCCTCAGGTCAGGCTTTTAGCAGTCTATGAAAGAGACAACAATTACAAGAATTTTTAAAAAAAAGGATTATTATGACAGCAACAACAAAACTGTTCAATATGGAGATAAGAGGATACCTTTATGAACCAGAGTGTACAGGAGCAGAACTTTGCCAGAGGGAGACCAATTAGCCCGGAAGAGAGGGATGTGTAGGAATATGGACGTTTTACAGTTGAGAAAATGTAGTGCTAAAGGAAAGGGCTGTCTGACGGCAAGGTAAAGTGGTGAAAATATTCTCGATATAGGTAGGACTTTAAACTGATGCTGATTTTTGGGAGTTGTAGTAGGCCTTTTTTAAGTGGCTAAAATATGTTTTGCCACTGCCCCCGTCCACAGCAGTACATTGTTTAGCTTCTGTGGTGGTACTGGTGCCTGCTTCTCAAAATGGGGGGGTGCGCAGACTGGCATCTACTGTAGGGAATACGCTGATTATGGATAAGTACCTTGTACAACCCAACTTCTAAAAATCTGAATCTTCCGTTTAAGGTATTCACTGAAGTATCAAAACTTCTCAAATAAAGAGAAGATACCTGCATTTGTCCCCAGATTAAAAAAAAAAAAAAAGATTATTTGTATGGTCTTGCTCACAGTCAGTCACCACAAGCTTTATTAGATTAATGTAGCAGCTACAGCCCATACAGTCTGTGATGTCAAGCCAAGCATGATTCATTTTCTGTAAACGCTTATCCTGTTGGGGGTCGTGGGGGGTCATCCCAACTGACATTGGGCGAGAGGCTGGGTACATGCTGGACAGGTCCCCAGATTATCACAAGGCTGACACATAGAGACAGACAACCATTCATGCTCACATTCACACCTATGGGCAATTTGGAGTCACCAAATAACTTAAAGGATAACTTCGGTATTTTTCAACCTGGGCCCTATTTCCCCATGTGTCTAAAATTGGTTCAGTATTGAGGGGGGCGGATGCAGCTGGCAGCCACGAAATGAGCTAAAACGGTAACGGGGGCAAATGCGTCCCGTATAAATTTGCGCATTAAAAGTGCTTTTATTCTCCACTGACCGGTTCAGATCGCCAGTGCTATCTCTGTAAATAGCATAGTAAACGTTTCCCTTACCCTTCACTTCCTCTGGGCNCAGTAAAACTCTCAACTGTACTCCGGGACAAGCAGCGCCACTCTGAGCGGCGCTCAGCATGGCTCCTCTGTTTTCTTCTGGCAACAAGCAAAGCTCTCGCAAGATGACATCACACACAGCCCAGAGGATGTGAAGGGTAAGGGAAACGCTTAGTATGCTATCTACAGAGATAGCACTGACAATCTGAACCGGTCAGTGGCGAAAAAAAGCACTTTTAATGTGCAAACTTATACGGGACGCATTTGCCCCCGTTACCGTTTTAGCTCGTTTCGCAGCTCCAGGTTGCATCCGCCTCCCTCAATACTGAACCAATTTTAGAACGAGTTGTACCCCTCCCTCAATACTGAACCAATTTTAGAACGAGTTGTACCTGAATCATACGCACACATACACATGGGGAAATAGGGCCCAGGTTGAAAAATACCGAAGTTATCCTTTAACCTGGATGTCTTTGGACTGTGGGAGGAAGCTGGAGTACCCTGACACAGGGTGAACATGCAAACTCCACACAGAAAGGCTCCCCCCTGGATTCAAACTTTGGCAGTTCAGAAGAGAAATAAGATATACCTTATAAATCTCAGAGGGGAAATTCAGTGTTTTTCACTCTGTTGTCATAAACACACAGGCCCAAACAGGACCTATACATGCATTAAATGGAGAGATGTCAGAGTGAGAGGGCTGCCTTAGACAGGCGCCCCGAGCAGTTGGGGGTTCAGTGCTTTGCCTAAGGCTTAGCTTCCAGCCCACACTCCATATGTGGTCTGGACAGGAACTTGAACCCAACACCCTCCTGTTCCAAAGTTCAGTCCCTATGGATTGAGCTACTGCCGCCCCCTGAAAGCCGAGATGCCACCAAAACATTCAAAAGTTTGGCTATACTTAAAGCCTGTGGCATCTGCTGGCATTTTAGGCAGCTGAATGCTTGCATTTACATGATGGGTATCGAATGAAGCAGAAAAAAATTATCAAATGAAGTACTCTATTGGTATCTGTATCACTTCAAGGGTACTGGCATTAGTGGTGGTTTCAGAATGCTTTTAAACAAAACCTGGCCCTATGCACAAGCCAACAATTCTCATTAAAACACAATTAAAGAGTGGCTACTATCAGTTTTTTTCAATGGGTCACACTATTGCATGCATTTCTTTTAGCTCATTGTTTTGGTCCTCTGGCTGCTTTGGTTCAGTCTCACTGGCATCATAGTTTTGTTTTAGGTCAGCTGTTTTAAGCGGAAAGGTTCTACACTTTCTGCCCAGCACCAAACAGCAACAAGACAAAGTTAGCATAGAGCAAAGTGGAGCATTTAGCAGCTAAAGAGAAAAGCTGATGTAGAGCAAAACAGAGCTAAAAGGAGAATATGAATGAATGTTGGACTTGGATTTATCGGGTTGCCAAAAACACGAGTCCAAATGAATGTTAATGTCGCTCTGTAACTGCTTGATGTGTAAATAAGCAGTTGTTTGCAAACAGGTTTGTCATATCAACATCTGAAAACTGATTTAAAGCTGCCCTCTTTTGCTCTTCACACACAGAATTATTTCTTTTTATTATTTTTTTAAATCAAATCTCACTGGTTGCTGAAAGTTAAAAGGAATTATTTGGTAACAAGCTGGTTGATGGACCCCAGCGTTTTGGGTACCACCTTACAACAAGGCTTGTACTCTGATTTATGCTAAATTGTTTTCACTGCTTTAATTCAGCTGACACTTTGACTCTTTTCACTGCTCACACATTAACTTATTTTTGCATATTCTTATTATTCCGCTGTTTATTCCTCCTTTCTTTCACTCCTACAGCTCATTCTGCGTCAGTTCCTCCTTTATCTGCAGCTTTTCAAGCAAAAAGCACGCAGCAATCACACTGCATTTCTTCAGAAACTAATCTAGTGTGTATTCATTTCTTTTTAAATATTGATCAGTTATTTATAAAAGCTTTATAAGTCAGAGGACTCATTTATAAAACATGCCATGATCAAACCAAGAAACTTCGGATGGTGTGTTCAGACTGTTAATTTAACTTGGTTTGTCTTTATAGCTGTATTCATAAGGATGAATCTGTCTGATTTTGACTACAGAGCATCAGGTCTACACTGTGTTTCATGAGTTAATTTAATTTGAAGGGGATATAGACAAACTTGCAATGTGAGGATCTTATTATGCACATATTATTAGTGATTCATAAAGCAGAATCAACTTTTGTAAAAGTGTGTAAGCTCTACATATTTTCCTCATTATTAAGTCATAAGAAGTGCTTTACCTGCTCTTCACAGGAGGATGGGACATACCCTCAGTTCAGTATGTTTGCTCAAAAGATGCTCTGTGCTTTGTCTCATAGTGGCACTTAACATTACCGCTTTTAAAGATTGCCATGATCTCAGGACAGACAGCTAATGAGACATTATGGTTTTAAACTGAACATGAGAAGGATGAACGTGTAAGGTTATGTCCACTCTTGATTAAACGATCTATTCCCACTGTCTACTTTTCTCTCTTTAGAACATGCTATGTGAAATCACTTTTCTCTGACTCTCCTATCTCTCTGAGTATGTGCAGAACATGATTTTGCCAAGTATGGCATGTTCCTGGACCAACATTACAATCAGCCAACCGTAGCCCTCTGACATCATCGGTGTGCTGTTCCTGTGCTTCTTTCAAAAATTCCTATGTGCTTCTTCAGAGCTGAGGTCGTCTTCAAAATTGAAGTAAGTGCAATTGAACAAAATCTGCACTTACACTGAACAAAATCCTTATAAACTACAGCAGGGTTAGCGAGTTAGCTTGCTAAATTGTTAGGCTATGCTAACAAGTGAGCCCGCAGAGACTAGAATATTTGTGACTTAGCTTGCGAGGCTATGCTACCATGTATGCTTGCCAAAAGGCTACAATAATACCAGCAAAGAGTAAGGATAATATAATTCTTCAGTGCAAATACATGCAGTTGGCACATTTCCCTTGTTGATGTTGATCCAGGATCATCTTTGCCACATTGATTCTGGATATGTTGATCCAGGATCATCTTTGCCACATTGATTCTGGATCGTTTGTTTTTGTCAGCATCAATATAGCAGTGATGATCCTGGATCAGCAGTAGCAATTCTACTCAGGAACAAAATGTGAATGATGGTTCTGAATCAATATCAACAAATTATCCAGGGTCAACAGTTTGATGATAGTCCTGGATCAACATAAACATATTACGCAGGATGAAGATGATGATGATGGTCCTGGATCAACACTAGCACTGTAATCTTGCAAAATAAATTGTTTCGAATGGGCTATGGAAAAAGAGGGAAAATGTGTCCATTGCAGGTCTTTGCAACTGCAAAATCACATCATCCTTACTCTTAATGTTTGTGAACAATATTCTGCCTATTGCCAAGCTTGATTGTACACACAACGGTTTTTGACAAACTGTTTTCTGGAGATAATTAAGAAATAAAGAAAATTTTGAGCCGTGCTGACGAAAACAATACAAGATACATGTGGAATGTGTTTTAAAACATCACTTTACTCACTGAAATTAGATAGCTAATCATGAAAAAGTAAATAAACACCTGTTTTTTTTTTCAAAAAAAGGTCTGTTAAAACCATTTATTGTCATTTTTATGAGGTGATTTCTGTGTTAAGATTCTTTGTCCACTGAAATCGGTAGAAAAAAAACAACACAAAAACCTCGTAATAAAGTATCTAATAATTATTTCTGAGTGCATTTAGAGTAGAAATCCATCATTACAATATTTTTTTGTGATTGGAACACAACTGGGTTCTGAACAGGTTAAGTTAAGGGTGCCTAAAGTACCTACTGTCAAGAGGTTAAAATCACTGGGTTATTCAAATGTCTGCTTTTTAAAACGGGATCAGAGCGTGTCAATCAGTGTAACCGTTTAATCTTTGATCCTCTCCAGATTCAGACTGTGATTTTAATAACTGTTTATTCACATGCAAAAACATGGTGTCTCTGCTGCATGCTAATAGGCAAAGAATAGCTCCTTACAGATTCATTCTAATAACAGACGTTGCTGACAGAAGCAAAAGAGATAGAGGGGATGAATTATAGAGAGGAGGAGCTGGTTTGTACCATATGTGTGAACATGTTCCTATCTGCACATATGCATCATGAAGGGGTTTGGAGTCATATAAACACAGTTTTTGACAAGCATTTTTGAAGTTAAAAAGGTTGTCTCTGCATGGGTAGAAGGAAGCTGTGTGTGTGTGTGTGTGTGTGTGTGTGTGTGTGTGTGTGTGTGTGTGTGTGTGTGTGTGTGTGTGTGTGTGTGTGTGTGTGTGTGTCTCAGGCTCTGGGGACTGTAAGTATTAAAAAATTGAGGGTTTTCCACAGCAGTATAAAGTGTCATCTACCATAAACCAGAGAGAAGTTTCAGTTGCTCAGGTTGGTTGTACCCCTGTGAATAAGGAAGTTAAGGTACTTTCTGATTCCGGCACAGACCATGAAAATGGACAATTTTGTTTGTGCCACATTCATTTTAGGAAGTCATAAATCATATTTGTAGTTATGGGTTTCTCTGCACCCTTCCATTCTCCATCCACCCTGACAAGAGTCCACCATAACATATAGCAAATATATTTACACATGTACATAGAAATGTTTAAGAAAAACAAAATCTGGTTAAGAATTAAATTAGGGAATGGATTATTGGCCAAACTCCACCCCCAAAAACTGTGATTATCCAATCATCCAAAACTTTAGCGTTTCACAAGGGGGGGGGGGGGGGGGGGGGTGTTTTTCTACAGCTGTTTTAGTTTCAGCAAATTTCAGATGCCATTAAAAACAAGCCAGCCAATAAAATAATGACTTCTGCTTAGTGATCAACAGATTTTCTTGGATGTAAATGTCAAAATTCTCTTAATGTCATCACACAACATGGATATTGATCTTGAAAAATAATGTTTTCTTTGAAGAACATCTGGGGAAGTGTAGCAGCTGAACTTGCTTGTGAAGGTGAGCAGCTGACAAAAGAGGGGTAAATTTCATTGTAATGTAAAACCAGTAATTTCCAAGTCCATCAGCTGATGTTATGCTGTGGACATTTGGCATGTCAAAAATTATGTAGTTATCATTAAGGGTCAACCCAATCGCCAGGATAAATGTTGGCATTGTATGTGTCAGCACATTACGAATATGTTACATTCGCATGTTATTATGAAGCGGAAACGATGGACTATATTCTGTTGGCTTCATCGTACCATGACCTCCAGCATGCACTGGGGCAGTTTGCAGCCGAGTGTGAAGCATTCGGGATGAGAGTCAGCACCTCAAAGTCTGAGGCCATGATTCTCTGCCGGAAACCGGTGGATTGCCCCCTCTGGGTTGGGAAAGAGTTACTGCCTCAAGCAAGGGAGTGCAAGTATCTCTGGGTCTTGTTCAAGAGTGAGGGTGGATTGGGGCATGAGATGGGTCCGCGGTTTGGTGCAGCTTCTACAGTGATGCGGGCGCTGCGCCGGACT
The DNA here is from genome assembly GCF_006386435.1 of Epinephelus moara. NCBI lineage: Eukaryota > Metazoa > Chordata > Actinopteri > Perciformes > Serranidae > Epinephelus > Epinephelus moara. The sequence goes on from NC_065516.1 coordinate 14,508,677, forward strand.
ACCGTGGTAAAGAGAGAGCTGAGCCGGAAGGCAAAGCTTTTAATTTACTGGTCCATCTACATCCCAACCCTCACCTATGATCATGAGCTCTGGGTAGTGACCAAGAGAATGAGATCGTAGGTACAAGCGTCCGAAATGAGTTTCGTCTGTGGGGTGGCTGAGCTCAGCCTTAGAGATAGGGTTAGGAGCTTGGACATCTGGAGGGAGCTCGTAGTAGAGCTGCTGCTCCTTCATGTCGAAAGGGATCAATTGAGGTGGTACAGGCATCTGATCAGGATGCCCCCTGGACACTTACCATTAGAGGTGTTCCAGGCATTTCCCATAGGAGGCCCCGGGGCAGACCCAGAAAATGCTGGAGGGATTACATATCTCATCTGGCCTGGGAACCCCTAGGGGTCCCCCAGGAGGAGCTGGAAGGCATTGCATGGGAGGGGGACGTTTGGGGTGCTTTGCTTGTCCTGCTGCCCTGGCGACCCAGCCCTGGATAAGTGGATGAAAATGGATAGATGGAGTATGTTTTTACACCACTGTGGTTAACATGTGGTTAGGGTTAGGCACAAAAACCACAGTTATGGTTAGAAAAAATCTGCTGTGCCTTAAAATACCCAGTTTTAGTGGCACAATCTGGTCAGAAAATGCAGTGTTGGGTTGTTAAACCTTCATCACATGCCTCATCACTGTGCATAACTTTTTTGAAGTGCAATACTACAATCACTCTACATGTCTATGTGTATTCAGTAATGCCTACTTTCTGTCTATGTTGTGTTTAGGTGAATTTGTTGCTGTCTGTGTGAACTACTTTTCATGTGAAATGTTGTTTTTTACAAACCAGCCCATTGGAGTGTGGAGAAACGTAATTTCGTTCTACTGTGCAATTGCTTATTGTATGGTTTTGATTGACAATAAAGTTCAGTTTGACTTTGACTTTGACTTAAAGACAACCACATCCGAAGCTTGTGGCGGCTGTGGCTTAGACATAGATTGGATTGTCCACTAATTGGTAGATCAGCTGTTTGATGTCCAGCTCCTCCAGTACGCATGTCAAAGTATCCTTGGGCAAGATACTGAACCCAAGTTGCTACCAATGGCTGTTCCATTGATGTGAATGGTATCTGAGTAGCAGGTGGCACTATGTATGGTAGCCTCGGCTGAATGTGACATGTAGTGTTAGAGTGATTTGAGTGGTCGAAAGACTAGAAGGGCGCTATACAAGTGCAGGTCCATTTATCGTTTAAACTTAAAAGTCTGAGTCCTAAACATGTCATAATTCTGTCTTTACCGAACGTAATGCAATTTTAACAACAGTTTAATAACATTAAATTTACATGAATGCTTTGTAAAAATTTGTATGTATTTGAATAGGGGCTTCAGGAAATTAAGGAAAATAGAATGTTTTGTGAGTAAAGTGTTTTAGACAACATACTTCTTGATCTTTGGGCTTGGGGGACAGTATCAAGGCTTCAAGTCAAAAGGTTCAAATCCAAGTGAAGTCATAAGCCCAAGCCAAGCTGCAAGTCTTTTTGTTTTTGTAAGTTCAAGTCTAAAGTCATCACATATGTGACTGGAGTATGACTCAGCATTGCACTGAACCTGGACAGCTGATTCTCATCAGCAGTAGGGTGGGTGGTTCAAACCAAAACACACTGTAGGAAAAAACTAAAGAGAACAAATAGCCTCTGTGTCCTCTAGTTGCATTTGATGGAGAGGGGTAAGATTATCTAAGCAAAAAATGTGTAATTTACAAAGAAAGATAAATGGATGAAGCAATGGAGCAGGAGCATCAGCATTCATCATTTCTGTAAGATTGTCATCTTAATTGTATTAAGCTTTATTCCACATAACACAGAGACGTGAAGCTAAGCAGTGCGAGGCTCTGCATTTTGTTTTGTGTCTTTGTCTGAGAGATGAATAAAATATCAGTTTGAAGTGCAGACTCCAGAAACACATGAGTTATTACAGATGTAAAAGTGATGCTTTATTGCTCTGTAAAATACCAAGTGACCTGTTGTAGCCACCACTGAAAACCTACTTCAACATTATCATCACTACTATTAAGGGAAATGTGGAGTTTTGAGTAAGGAATTCATTTAAAGCGGGGGTCCTCAAAGTTTTGATGACTGAGTGCCAATTCAGGGAGCCAGCAGGGTCACACAGGAAAATTACAGATGTGAGTTGTCGCTAACTTTAGCTCACAGCACTAGCATTGATGACAGAACTCTAGTGGCACACTCCCAGTGTGCACTAATTGCCAGTAGAGCTTTGATTCTCTGCCCAAACCTAACGTGGCCCGACCCGATCTGCTGGGTTTGGGCCGGGCTGTAATCTCTCAAAATTCCCTCAGGCTTAAATCAAGTTGGGTTTGCACCAATTTCCCAGCGTCTTTTATATAATTATTTTTTAATGCAGACCTTATAGCCTATGTAATGTCATGAATAATGTATGAGCTGTGTTGCGATCAACCCACTGTAACTAATGAAAATGTTAAGATTTAAAATTAGATTCAAACTGACATACCATAAACAAACTCCAGTGCACTGCGCAGGAGAGACATGAAACTGATAGCTCTCGTGCGTAAATGGTAAAAGTTGCATGGCACCGGAGGGAAAACAACAGGAAGAGAGAGCGAGGGGCTGCAATGCGGCTAGGATGGCAATGTTTGTCTCTGGTTTCCGGTCAGTGGGAGAGATGTGAGTAACATGCAGCGAAAAGCAGTCATTACCATTTCGTGCTGCATCGCTGTGGACCGCCATGTGAACTCATCAAATGGAGCATCCCGCCATGCACAAGATGCAGACATGACGTCTCAGGGAAAGGAGAGGTAGTGCAAGAAAACGTGAGCCCTCAGCCTGTAAGAAATGTTTTAATATTAGAAACATATCCTTTTTTTTCAGCGGAAATTTAGGCTATTTAATCAGACTTAGTCCAAAAACTGCGATGGTACGGGTTTGGGTCAGGTGTGGACAGAAACTATGCAGGTTCACGTGGGGTTGGGTCTGATTTTTTCGGGCTTGATCAAAGCTTTAGTTGCCAGCCAGTAGCTTCCTACAACTTGTCATTCCAACACGGTCTCATCCAAACTCATCAAATACCACAGCTTTGTCAGTGCCATTCATGTCTACATATTATGCACAAGGTCTGCGTTTGTTGTTGACATTCTGGGAGTTTCTGCTCATTAGATGCATACAGTCTTTTTCAAAATTAACTTACAATGTTGGTAAAACATCTATTTATATCGTATTTACGTTTATTTCTTAGTGCAAAAAAAGCAAAAAAAGGTTTAGCAAAAAAACCCTTCATGGTTTGGCTCAACATTTATACAGGAAGCGAAAAGAGGGCTCCCTGGTAAAAGTCCAGGGTGTGTTGGACCCATCCACCACCCCTCCCACCTGCTCCCAAGGAACTTTCCAGCTCCTTACATTACGTAATTATTAACAGTTTTCCACACTGACACCCTCCAGCAGGGTGATAAACCCAGGTACCATCCAGCCGCGTTATTCACTGATACCACCTGTCTGCATATCATACTGCCACGACAGATGCCACATGGTTGACCAGCTACAGGGGTGTAAATAAAGACAGTGCAGGCAGTGCGGTTGCACTGAAGCCCATTGGTGGGGGTTCCTCCAATGATGTGTTGGACAGAGAACAGGCCTTTATTCATGTGTTAAATAGTAAGAATCTAAAACAAATTATGTGTTTATTCTACAAAAACTATAAAAAAAATATATATAAATGAACTTTATTATGCAATTAATTGAATTAATTGAATAATGTCTCATTTTATTTGGTATTTTTGTCATATACAGATTTGCAATAGTAATATATATGTTGATATTGTCCAGTGTCAAGTCTGCATTTGATCATGTGACAGGACAATAGGATATACAGTAGATGCAAAATCTGGCACTAGGGCCCATCACAACTACCATATGTCATTGACCAGCGCTATATCAGACTGCAGCGAAGTGTGACTTTTGGCATCGGCCTGTTGCCGAATTCACTAACCAAGCGGTGGTATTTTCTTGAGTTTGGAATAAGTATGGGCTGGTCACTCCCAACCTGACAGATGCTTGTTAGTGGCAAGCTAAATATTCTAAATGTAAGCTTATGGCACAAAATGTATTTGAAGGCTGCCATTAACCCACAGGCCACACTTTAAGCTATTATTATTAAGCTAGTTATTTCAAGTAACAAATGATACTGTATATCTTCACATCTGATTCAGAAGTATTTTAGGTATAAAAATCTGATATTGGACAGAAATCCTTGATAAGAAAGTAGATATGAAGCTATTGTCCCTGTTTTTGAAGTGTGCTGATATCACATGTGCATCTTTTTGTAAGGGCGGGAACAGTTGGCATCTGTTTCTCTTTCTGTCTCATGCTGCTGTCAGGACAAGCTGATTGATACAAACTGGTGCAGCAGAGGACTCTCTAACAGGCAGCGCTGCCTGCCTGATCTCTGTTCTTTGCTCGTGACAAATGTAGCCTGTAAGTGGCTGTGGCAGGCTGTGATCCTGCAGGACCCCTTCATGTTGCGTATCAGCGTTAAATTTTTTTTCATTAACTCCAGGTGCGCCGTCCCATCTTACCCCCCTTTGTCATCGTTGGCCAGAGCTGCACAGCCCACTCTGAGCAACGCTTTCACTTTCCGCTCTGTTTAAACCAAGTCCAGATAGGCGGAAACGCATGACAGACAATCTCTGCCCTACTTGCAGCTACACCAACGCAGGCACGCACATCATACAGAGAGAGACACATAGAAGTGAAGCCACAGAAGACAACCCACTTTGGGGAAAAAACAGGGCTGAGGGCCAGTTCTGAATCTGCCTCTGGCTGTCCTTGACGAACCTCCGGGCCAGATCCTCCTGGGTGGTCTAAGCAGCGTGGAGCTCTGAGAAGATTTATCTGGATGGTTGACAACTCCTGCACCACTCATCCAGGCTGCCCGCGTCCCCATAGAGAGCACATGTCACTGCCTTAAAAGCAAAGCTGCCTGACAATGACATTGTGGGGTTGTTTTTATCTGGTGTTCACTTTTTTTTTTGGAGCAGTTCTGAGGAAGTTTTGAGGAAGTTTTTTCATTCTCATTCTTACTGAAACTTTGTGGGTTACTGTTTGTTTAGCTGCTGCATCACATATAAAAATATACATAATGGCAACACAAACACAGATTTGTGATGTCATGCAACATAACATTACACTGTAAAACATACAGGAATTTAGTGGGATGACAAAACATAGAGAAGTAGCAAACAATACAAAACAAAAATTGAAAAGTACACATTGAAACAACACATAGTCAGTATACAAGAGAGGAAATGAAAGAAAGTATACCATTGCAACACAGATGTCACAAAAATGAGGATGTGGTGGATACCATGGATACGACATGGTCACCGAACGTCAAACACATATATGAGTCACTACTTCTGCTGGGTTGTAGACCATTCATCGAGAAATGTGGCAAGATTTTTAGGAAGATGTTTTTCCTCGTTGGCAAGTTTATATCCAAGGCCTTCCATGTGAATCACACTGCAAAACTCCCTCAGCCATCGGTGGAATGTGGGGCTGGGCTCTGACTTCTAATGTTGTAAGATGAGGCGTTTTGCTAGCAGAGTGCAGAAACAGAGAGCCTGAGCAGTGCGATTATCAATGACGGAGGTCACAGGTAACCCAAATATGACCAGAAAAGGGTCTGGCATTGTTGTTTTACCATAAGTCTTTGATATATAATCAGATATAAACAACCAGAAGGAGCAGAGCTTGGGGCACAGCCATAGTTGATGGGCAAGCATGCCTCTGTCCTGCTTTCATTTATCACACAAGGGGAAGGCATTAGCAGTGGTGCTGACAGCCGTAATCCTGTACGCACTATTCGTACATTTTTTTCAATGATTTATCATCCTATCTTGAGAATAAAATTGTGACAAAAGCAGCAGATCGTGTGTTTGGGTTGGTTTTTACTGATGAATGTACCCAAGATATATTTTTTGGCTGTGTCCACTGACTATGGCCGGATACATGTGGATGCCGATGATTGGTGCACATGTCACCGGCCACATTTCTGGTGCTCAACTGTGATGCTAGCAATATTGTGTTACTTGTCTTCTGTGTTAGAAAGCAAAAGTAGTTAGATATGAGCAAATGAAAAAGCATTTTTCAGGCTTTCGAAATAAGAAAGTGATCAAGCCTCAGCAGCGAAGAATATGCAGAGCAGCAGGACGAGCACCGAGTCTGCTAACCTTACTGCTGCTAGCATTAACGTTACAACGACAGAGGCTAGCAGCCAGCTACAAGTTCAGGATCCACCCGATTTGCAAAGTGACGAGCCCCAGGATCATCATGATATTGAAACTGATGCAGAGGCCATTCTGGAGTTTGATGCAACAGGGAGATGCAGAATGAACTTCAAATGGTTAATTTTCTCATCTGGCCTTTTTATTGTTTATTGTAGCAGCTTTGTTTGGGCTTCCTGTTACATATTGTTGCTGTATATTTTTTTATACCTAACTGTTGATGTTGTTGTGTCATGCTGCTGCAAAATGAGGGAATCGGTTGTGTGCTAAATGCTTGTACGTTTCTCTGGGCTATATTCAGTGTATTATATGGTATTCTATTATTTTGCTGGCTGTTGTCAGGTCTGTTGACTTGTCTTTGAAATGCATGTGGTCGGCCAGTCCCTATATGAGGACATTACAGTTTGGATTTACTGAACCTTATACTTTATTCTGCTTAATTTGGGCCTGCTGTCCTCGTTCATGGACACTTTTTTTGTGCCATCTAGTGGCAGTTAGACCACAATACACTAATCCATGTAAAAGCAAGATGGCAGCCACCTCTGCCAAGTCAGTCAAGGTCCAAAACCTGATTGAATTTAATAGTTGAAACTTGTTTATTTATGATTAATAACATTGGTAGTTTGATAGGCCATAGAAACTTTACCAGTTCTAACAATGGGAAGCAACAACAAGCTAAGACGCTGTTAATTAGAAAGTACTAAAGATATTGGGAGTTTATCATCAGCTCATTGAAGGACTTTTGGATTTCATTATTGTCTCATTTGAGGATATTGGGATTATCATTGTTGACAATGTTTAGTTTCTTATACTTATCAGGTCCTGCTAATCCCAAATAGCTAGGATAGGGTGACCATATTTTGATTTCCAAAAAAGAGGACACTCGCCCCGGCCACGAGATAGCCTACTTTTCCAAAAAAGAGGACACTCGCCCCGGCCACGAGATAGCCTACTTAAATAATGATACTCGCAGTTTACTCAAAGATGCCTTATAATTTTAATATATTTAAAGTTTATATGTATGGATAGAAAATTCAGTTATATTACAAAATAATATCTCTCAAAGACAGAAATTTAGATAGGCTTCTCAGAGGTTACTCAACTTATTTTTTTATGCCTAAAATAATAATCTTTTTACGAGTTTCAATTGTACAAAAATAAATATAAATGTAAAATAAATGTAAAATCTATGGAATGAAATAATGATAGAAATAATGTCTCTTCTGTATTAGAAAAATCAACTTGTAAAATAACAGCTATCTTTTCAGGTCTTACAGGACAAATAAATAACATGAAATAATGTTCTAAATAATACCTCTTCTGTATTAGAAAATCCAACTTTGAGGTCTCCGGCACCTTTATTAGACACTGAATCATATGTGCCAGCTTTGCACACGGTGCACTCAGTCTCCCATATATCCCGATCGTGTCGGGACGGTGAGTTGGGATTTTTTTCTGCAGTTCATTTATGAAGCTTCACTTGTGCTTCGGCATCTTGGAAGCTTAGAATAATGCAGCGCCGTGGGTGTCTGCTGCTTCCTCGTTGTGAGTGTTGGAGATCCGCCGATAAGGCAGCCTCTCGGGGATTACGCACACACACACACACACACACACACTCACACACAAGGAAAACCAGACATTATCATCAATTTATAAACACCCCCCGGACGCCCCGGACAGGACGTGAAAATCGGACATGTCCGGGCAAAAGAGGACGTTTGGTCAGCCTAAGCTAGGAGAAATTAAAAATGGCTACCAAACAAAAGTTCTGGTTTCAGGAGGATAATCCTGCTGGTGCCACTGGACATTAGGACATATCGTGGAGCCTTGCTTTTGTGTAGTAGAGTTATGTACAATCTTGAATTGCATAAGTCTATGTCTAACATTTATGGAACTATTGTATATCTTGATAAGAATATCCTCCCAAGTATCATCAGTGATTTCAGTCCCCAGCTCTTCTATCCAAGTGTTCCGTAATTTGGTGTCAGACATTATAACATAGAAAAGAGACTGACCCCTTACTATTGGGGTTGTGGTGGGTGAGGTTGTCAAGTGTGGTGTGTTTAGGCATGTTTTCTAACTGTGGTAAGTGATGCTTAATATTATTTCGTATTTGGAGGTATGTAAAAAAGTGAGTTGAAGGTAGACTATAAAACTGTTGCAGTTGTTGGAAGGATGACAATGACAAATATATACGTCTCCAGTTGTGGCGATATTTTTGTCTTTCAAAACAGACCTGGAGGGAAAGCATGGTTTTTGTAGATAGGGCTATCTATGTATACTGTGGGTAAATTCAGAAAGGACTGAATTTGCTTCCATGTTTTTAATATATTTAGAATAATCTGGCTGGTTATATATGATGGAATCTTTATGTTCACAGGATTATTTAAAAGCACAGGAAAAGAAGTGTACCACACAGTCTGCCTGTTTAATCTGGAGCCAAGCAGCCGTGGTGGAATCTGCTGAAGAGCTACTGCACCAAAGATACAGTACTCTCAAGTTTGTGGCCCAATAATGAAATTTAAATTGAGGGAGGCCGAGAGGAATGATGAAAACTTAAAGGCAAATACAGAAATGAATCACAATAAAATATCCTACTGCTGCAAGTCTGGAAAAACGGTTATGTTTATTTATTTTCATTTAACCTTTATTTAACCAGAAGCATTGAATTAAATTTTGAATCTCCTTTTCAAGGGAGACCTGGCCATGACAGGCAGCAGCACTAATGAAAACACATAGTTAGGGACAGAAAACACAAAAAGAGACAAAATGAAAAGGAAATAAAAAAATCAAGCAAAAGGAATTCATGTTTGAAAAGAGAAATTTAAAAGAGTTTATTCTATAACCAGGTAAATATAAAACATTGACCTCTTCTGTCTCTAACTCTTTCATTTTTTATTTTTATTTAAGAGCATTTAAACAGAAACGCTGCTATTTTTCAACATGGACTCTGTTTCAGTTTCTGAAACTGATCTGGTATTGAGTGAGAGGGCTGCAGCTGCAGCCTCGAATCAGGCTGCAATGTAACACAGGGCATTTGTGCACCAACAATTTATGTGCATTAAAAGTGCTTGTTTTTGCCACTGACAGGATCAGACTATTATTCTGACAACATTATGGAAGTGATCCCTACAGAGATAAACCTTTTCATGAAAGAGTAAGATCTTTGCTTAATCAGAAACAGTCCAGAAATAACTATCACCAGACTCCATTTAAATAAATAATAGTTTTACTGTCATATAACACACTTCATTCAAAGTCAAAAGAAACAAAAAAAAACCTTACAAAGGCCATCATGGTTAGTCTTTCTGCTGTTCTAACAACTACTAACTGTGGTTTGATCTAGATAACCCTTAAATTCACCCAGTTATATGTAAAAATATGCTAGCAATATACATGCTAAAATTACTGTTTTTTCAAATGGAGTCTGGTGGGTCGGAGGTGGCAATTTCAGGGGCGCTTTTAGTTGAAAAATAAGGATCTTGCTCCTTAACAAAAGAGTCTGTCTCTGTAGGAATGCTTTCCATAATGTTGTCAAACTGAGAACAATAATCTGAGCCTGTCAGAAGCAAAAAAAAAGCACCTTTAGTGGATGTGCATTGACAGTGGACAAATGCCCCAATGGGTTACATTGCAGCCTGTTTTGCAGTTGTCACCTGCAGTGGTTTCCTTAATACTGGACCAGTTTTAAAAAACATTGTTCCCATTAGTCACTTAGACACAAAAACATGGGAAAATAGGGTCCAGGTTAAGAAAAATACAGAAGTTACCCTTTAATGAGATACAACTTATGATATTCCGACATTGCTGAATACACAAATGCTCCTTTCCCCCAAATTCTGTACAGGCAAAATGTGTATCAATACTAAAAGTAAGATTTTCACACAAAATATAAGAGGATTTGTCACTATGATATTTCTAATAAAAACAAGTACAGTTATTAACACAACATTCTCCTTTAAAACTCATTGCAGTTGTCTTCCCCTAAAAAAATCATTGGCACACAGTGTCTGTAACAGATCACTGCTGGCATTGGAACAGGTTGAAAAGCTTGTTAATTAGTATTGTCCAGTGCATTTCCAACAACAAAAGGTTTTAAATGTGTCAGGACTCTCACTGTAGAAGGATCATGTTGTGGATAAACTAGATTCTCTGGTAACTTTTGCCTGAACCTGCTGTTTTGTAGAGGCAGCAGATACTGAAGACAGGAAAATGACATTTTGCTGTCTTAGTGAATGCTTTATTGTATTCAAAAATCCTGTTTTAGATTCTTTTGTTTTAGACGGGAGAGAAGCTGCGTCACCAGCAGCTGCATGCGTAATGTGTTTTTCTGCTTGTCCTCCTAATATTTTGCCCACAGTGAACACATATTAAAGACACTTTTCAGTGCAGCCCTATCCAGTGGCAATAATTCACTGCAACAACTAGAAAAAAACTGTATTATTACACCCCGGAAGGTTTCTATCAGAAGTATTAAGAGAAAGCCCAGAGGAGTGTGTTAGACTTGGTCCCTATAAACAGTAATAGGCCTCCAGTCTCATTATTACTTGTTTTTATGTGTTCCTGAGCCATCCACTACCAACAAGAATGTATTTTAAGAGATTAGTTTGCACCTCTGGGTCATTTTAAACCAAATAACTACTCACAATTATGTTTTCCTAATTATGATTATTTCATGATTACATTACAGAGCTCCCTTGACATGGCAAACACAACACGGTCTCCAGGCTATTGAGGGAGTGAGGTGACAGTGTCACTGAAAGCAATTAAAAAGCTATCAGAGGGAGCTGAAAAGAAAACATTTCCTATTAGATTGCAAAGTTAACCACTGGCCTAAGCCAAATGTGGCCACAGGAGCACTGAGATGTTATTACTCTCTGCAGGCGCTGTGCTGTTATTCCTCTGTGGTGCTAGATGTTAAAGACTCAGTAATGACCACTAACAGCACTTTGCACCGCTGTTTTAAAGAATAGCACATCAGGAGTGGTTGTCTCTACTCAACTTGTCATTGTTCACATGAATTCTAAGACATCTTGTAAATATTAAATGCATTAATTTCCTCCAGTGGAGGGAGGCAGGGGTGTGCAGAAGGGGGCAAGGGTGGGCTTGTTCTTCTCTGGGGGCCGTTCAATCAACCTACAATTATGTCTCTATATGATTCTGTCACTTTAAAGTTCTCCTGCTTTTTATCAAGTTGAAATGATTGCAATATTAACACAAATTATGCCTGTCATCTGATTCTTTCTGTAACGGGTGTGACTGAACCCAAATGCAGCACCCTGTGACAGCTGGTAATGACCTTTATTTATACATGGAGTAAACAAGAACATAAACTGACGGATATTTTGGTAACAGTTTGTTCTTCAGGGCTCAGAGCCCACACACAGTCTTTGGGTTCAGGGGTCGAACAGTTCAGTTGATTAGATGGCAGAGGTAACAAAGAGGGGCAAACTGATGGCGTGGTTTGAGAAGGAGAGGGATCCGGAATCAGGAGAGCAGTCTAGCAAAGCAGCAGAGCCGACGAGGGATGAGTAGCAAACACATACACAAGGCAGCGTGCTGCATCTCACAGCAGGCAACTGACAAGCAGGTAGGAACTCTCACACTGAAATGTGTGGCAGGAAAACACCACACAGCCACAGGCAGACAGAAACCAGAGAAGCTGAAGCAGAGTTTGTGGTCTGGAAACAGACGACGTGGGCCTAGTCCACACGAGCATGGGTATTTTTAAAACCGAACTTTTTTGGCCTCCAGTTTTTAAAAAATCTGCGTCCATACGAGCGGTGTAATAAAAATACCTCCGTCCACATGACACCGCAAATTCCACTATCAAGCAATGTAATACACATGCCAAAGCAGTAGGTGGCGATATAACATTGTAGCCAATCAGAAGGCAGTAAAACGTCATTATCGGAAAAACAACAATCTCTGAACTCCCCCCCCATACCCACTCAACAGAAAGAACTCCAGATTCTGATTCCTCAGCAGCTTCATGAGAATCACTGTGTCATCATGTCACTGAGTAGTGTTAGTTGTATGATACAGCCACAAAGTGCTGATATGCTGCTCAATAGCAGCAGTATTTTGTCTCGGTCCATCCTCAAATCGTCTCTCGCACACACTGGATTGGGTAATAACACAGCTGTTTTCTGTTTACGTCACACACTGTGACGTCATACAATGGAGACGAGACAAAATAACTGTGGTTAGTATGATCTGAAATCAGGGAGAAAGTGAAAACATTGGTGACCAAGATTAAGTTTCTTTGATGTTAGCATGTAGCTACTGGCAGCTGTGTACTTGCAGTAACAAGAATAGCGACATTTATAACAGTGAAAAACCACTGATAAAAGCTTCTGAACATACCCTGACACGTTCAGGCAGAAATATGATCTGAAATTGGGGACAAAAAAGCTTTTGCAACTAATTTTTCATGTTTCTCTGACATTAGCTTGTAGTTACATGTAGCAGTGTGTGTAATGTTAACACTTGCAGTAGCGTAAAAGCTTCTAAAACAAAATCTATACAACTGCATGTTTCAGCAGAAATATGATCCGAAATCAGGCTAAAATGAACAACATCAGCAACCAAGATTACGTGATTCCTTGACGTTAGTATGTAGCTTCATGTAGCAGTTATGTAAACACTTGCAGTATGGTTGGTGTCTGTCCAGAGCTGACGTCTGCTTGTCTTGAAAGAAGGAAAAAAAAACCATGGAAACAGAGTATTCAGACCAGTCAGAAGCCTGAGGTTTTTGCTCACAGGGATTACTTTTACATACTTTTGATTTAAATAATGAGGTACATCATCCAACATGATAGTATTACAGAAAATAAGGAAAAGCATAAAAATTAGCTGATAATTTTCATAAAATGTTCATATCTGTCTACATATCTATCTGTCTGAGGAGATCAGAGCTACAAACTCAGTCTCATCTCTTAAATCACTTATGAGAACCTACTTGTTTAAAATTGCCTTTTGGTGATTTTAACTGCTTTATTATTGCATGTTTTACTCTAATATGTATACTGTTTTTATTGCTTTTATCTCGTTTTTTTTTTTTGCTTTGTCTTTTACTCAGTTTTGTAAAGCACTTTCTAACTGTGTTTTGAAGAGTGTTATATAAATAAAGTTTGTATTATTGTTATTGTTATTATTATCATTATTATTACTGAATATGAAACCAGCCCATGAGACAGTTAGCCTAGCTTAGCTCAGCTCTGTGTAAAGACTGGAAACAGAGAGACAATGTGCTCGACTCTGACTTTAAGTAGAAAATAAAAAACCCACCTCAGAACAAACTTACTAATTGAGACATTATGTGTCATTTGTTTAATCTGTGGAAAAACTGAAGTGCACAGACAGCAAGTTGTGGTTTTATGGGGGGTTATTTCAGGAAGTCACTGCTCCCTGCTGATTCATAGTCCAGCACATAGGAATCCTGTAAAAACCACAACCTTTGGTAAGAGACGGGCGAACTATTTTGGTTAACTAATCAACAATTCCAGTATGTTACGTCCATGGCCCAGGAAAGTTCAACGAACATTTTTAGTGAGAATCAAGGTTTTTACTTGTGTTATTTGCGTTGCGATGTGCCTCATCTCTTTTTCGGCATCTTTTTCCCCATTGTCCAATCGGATGATTTGAGAGGCGGGCCTTCTGTGGTGGTCAGGACAACAAGTTTACAGTTAGTAAACAATGGAGGAGAAACTGGTGGTAGTGGTTGCTGGATACCCAGAGTTATACGGCCCAACGACAGGTTGTCAAACTGCCCTTGAGTCATCCTAAAATATGCCAGGAAGTGACCATCATGGAGGCGAAGCTCCTGGACCAACTGGTGGTACTCCCTGTGATCCACCCTCTTTTTTAGGGTCTCATGTACCCACACAGATCTCTGTTTCCCTGTGCCCAACAAGCTATTTACTGACAGCCTCTCACCATCAACCAGAGCTACAGCAAGTACCCTCTGCCTGAACATCTTAGGAACTACATACTACTGTGACATTAAAAAAAAAACAGTAGATTGATTATACGGGAAGGTTAGGGTAGAGAAGTGATGGGGTGGTTGCCTGGCAACGATTAAAAGGCACAGCAAGCTTTTTTTTTTACCAGTGGACCCACGGAATGTTTGTTTTCTTTTTTTTTTGATTCTGAGAGAGTTGTTCATGTTTACAAATATGTTTGGACTGTCTAAGACCATAAGAATAACATGTTTAAATATTTTAAAACTTGTTTGATGCTGAGCTTAGCTACCCGTCTCCTGGCTGTAGCCTTATCTTTAGCATACCAACATGAGACTGATACTGAGCTTTGCATCTAACTGTCTGCGAGAGAGCATAAAAGCATATGTCCCAAAATACTGAACATTTTTTTTGATTCTCTGTGGACACGGGATAATATAAGCAGATGTATTTCATGTTATGATAATGTAAGGCATGTTTCTCTCTCATGGCTTACCTATACACTTACTAGTTACTGAATTAACTGTCAAAGGGCAGGACAACTGAACATCGACAACAATAGAGGCATCTCACATCTAAGGTGCATGATATCAGATAGTTCCAAATTTAACATGAAGAGCAAAATAAAATATGTAAACAACATGTGAATGTAGTTAACATTAAATTATGTAGATGCAAAGTAATGAACAGAGAAAAACAATCTACTGGATACGTCCTCACAAAAATAAATCCCCTCTTGTCTCTTCAGATGAAAAGTCCTCATTCCAAAGTTTATGAAAAATAAATATCATCGTACAATAATATATATGTGTTGCACATTGGATTGAATCTGTTTTTATGTTTCGATCTCTTCTCTGTTTTCTTGTTTTGTGAATATTTGTGTGGAGTAAGTGTGTTATTTGTGTATGTAGCACAGCATCAAACCTGATTAAATAATGTATAAACAAGATAAAAAGACAGACACCAGAATGCTGCAGTTGATATTAAAGTTAAAAAGGATAATACCAGACACCATGTGAATGATTTAATACACCAGTGTGGGTCCAAACTCTAATTAAACCTAAAACATAAGTCACACATACCCTTTTAGCTACATGTATATTAATTAGAGAAGCCCATTAATATTTTAAGACCTCCATAAGGAGATAAATTGATTGATTGATATCCTGCTCACAACAAGCCAGTCTTGAGTCTTGTTTGTGTTTCTGCTCCACTGAAGTGTTTTTCTATAAAGGTTTTATGAACACAGATGTATTTCTAACAGTTTATAATATACAGTACAATCTATATAAACACACAGCCGTCTGAGCCTGTGACCCCACCTATTCAAAATATTCTACACATTCTCCTGAAAGGATTATTGCGCAAAAGCTCTTAACTTAAAAAAAATCCCACTTTCCTCACAGAATGTAGCGCTCAGCTCCTCATGCCCCAGCAGTATTTCCTGAGATATCCAGTTTTCAGGGGTTAAAGGGATTCAGACACTGTTCCCACAAGCTCTCACATTTCCACAATCTGTTCCCTGAGCAGCAAAAGGTCCTCACGTCAGAAGTCTGTGTGTGTGTGTGTGTGTGTGTGTGTGTGTGTGTACAATGTAAGTGTGCATGCGTGTACATAAGTGTTGCTACTGTACCATCATTAAAACCCAGCTGGCTGCAGTCACTGTAAGGAGGTTTGGGAGTAAGCTTTGGACCCAGCAGGCCAGTCACGTAACGTCCCTGAACATCTGCGTGAAGGGACTAAGGATCAGATTAAACACAGGCTATGAAGGCTGTAACACACACACACACACACACACACACTACAAGCACTCATGCATGTGTTGATGAACCTGTTGTCTTCCTTGACTGTGAAAGCTGATTTTTAAGCTCTTTGGATAATCAGGTTGGAGGATGGAAATAGCCCGTGGCAAGTGGGTGGGAAGCGGCGGCGTCAGCGGCTGCACACATGTCACCTCCTCCAGGAACAGCTACGTCTTAGGTACTGTAAGTCACCCTGACCCCCCTGAGGGGACAGGTCCCTTCAGTAAATGATCACGACCTGGGCAACATCATTAGGCAGCTGCTGTGTGGCAGCAGCTCCTTGGCAGAGTGATAAGCAGAAACACTCCACGGGGAAATGCTTACATTGCACTTGTAGGTGACAGGGATAATATGGGCCATGCACTTGTTATTCTCTGCAGAGCTGCACATCATTTGTACGCTTCGGCTATAAATACAGATTTGTCACAAACCAAGAGCTGGAGTCAGGGTGAGGCGCTGAGCTGCAGTCATCCTGAATTTTATGATTTCTAATTGACCATTTACAAAACCTCTCACCCGAGGAGCTGTTGTCCAATCACAGCTTAGCAACTGTAACTAGGCACTGCAGGCAAATCTGACTTCCATCTGATACGAAATAATAACAGGATCAGAATCACCAATATCATTACTTTTTGCTGCACAAACCAACTAATAATATCACATTAGAAAGATAAACATGATTTATTTAAAGGAGCAGTGGTTGAGATTTAGGGGATTTAGTGGCATCTAGTGGTGAGGATTGCAGGTTGCAACCAACTGAAACTTCGACCAGCTAGAATTTCTTCAGTGTTCATTGTTCAGGAGGTTTTTACTGGGGGGTGAATTATCCACAGAGGTCTCCTCCTCTCAAAAACAAACAACCCGTTGATTTAAACCAGTAAAAACACTGAACAAAGTTTCATGTCACAAACAGGATGCCAGCCGTGTACCTGCTAATTTGTGCTCACCTGTTTTCTGATCCACATGTTCAGTTGGTTTTAACCAGACGCCAAATTATCCGCAGAGGTCTCCTCCTCTCCAAAACAAACAGACCCAGGGATATATAGGGTAAAAACAATGAATAAAGCAGTTTTATGTTACAACACTGGCTGCTAACCACAGTGGCTGACTCAGAAAATGAGCTAGTGTTTGGTTTGTCCATTCTGAGCTACTGTAGAAACATGGTAGTGCAACATGGCGGTCTCTGCAGATCAGGACCCGCTCCCTATGTAGATATAAACAGCTCATTCTAAGGTAAAAACAACACAGTGATTTCTATTTTCAGGTTATTATACACTAAAGACAAAAAAATCATTATATCAAAACTGTTAGAAGTCTGACAGCCCGTCTGCAGCCCATCCTAAGGTGTTTTTTGATCATTTATGATAGGTAAATAGCAGCTGTATTTGTTGTTGTTTAAGTGATTTACTCAAAGGACCTATCATTCCAAAGCTATGCTCCTCCCTGTTCTATTAATGCTGACCATTTCATAACCAAACAACCACAGCAGCTTCAAGAAACTCTTCTTTAAGACAAAAAACAGTTTTAACTTAGCTATAATGAATAATTTGAATCCACCGATTGACATTATCCAGACAGAACCTCTGCTTACACAGCTATCAATTCATTTCTCACACACTGCCAATAATCCAGATGACCTTAATCCAGCTAAATATTTAGTCCAACACACATCATTACATCCATAGGTATCCACTAACTGCTGTTGTATCATTTCACATGTTCATATTTCTCCACATATTATCTTGAACTTCTCTCATTCTTCAAAACAAAGTCAACAATAAACCGACTTGCCGGATCTCAAAATGGAGGCAAACTCCTGGCTTTTTCATTGACACCTCACTTGAGCCAATAGGAGCTTCCATTGCTGGTGCTATGGCCTCGACAGCCAACGAAGGTATGTGTTGAAGGAACATGTGTGTACATTTCCAGGATAAGACATTTCAATTTCCATTTGTTCTGATGGCTTGTGGGTCTTGTAGTCAATGACACTCCAGACCTCAAAAGGAGATGTGAACTCTTTACAGGCCCCACATACTGTTATACATGTACAGAAAAGATGAACAAATGTGGAAAACAGTCTTTCTTATCAATTTCTTATCAAAGTTTTTCTAGAAGTGTTTTATATACAGAAAGCTGCTAAATAGACATTTATGTCTGTGTTGATTAGCTTTTCACTCATATTCATACATTCAGTACATTTTTTTTACCCTCTTTTATTGAAAAGCACTTGGATGAAGCCTTAGATGTGTAAAATGTTTTATTTCTGTGATATTGTTATCTACTTTGGACGATGTCAGGCTTCATGTTATGGCCCCAGTCATCTGCAGTATCTTTTTTCAAGAGAATATTCAGGTGGAGATAAAAAAAGAAAGCCTGTGTGTTGAAGCTTATATAACTCAATGACAGGAGCACTTACAGTAATTTTTAACTGTTGGGGGAAAAAATTGCAGTGTTACCTTTCAGATGACACCATGCATGTACATGTGCTAAACATGGAACAAGGACAGCTCTCAGTTTACTTTGGGTAAACCTTGGAAAGGTGTTTTAGGTACATTTAGGGGCATTTCTGCAAACACATCCCCTTAAATCCTGCACCATGAACCTTTAACAAGAAAATACAGACAGAACAATACCAGACACAGACTTGATTAATGAGGTGAATGCTTTATTAATAAGTTACTTCGGAATACATTTTAATCACCACTAAATAAATAAAACACAAGGCATTTCCTTTCAATATTCTCTGTTAATTACTTAATCACATGCATGTTTAAACACAAGGCAGTTTTCAATGGCAAATTAACTGAAGATGTGATCATTGCAGATATGCACACAACAGCAGCAGCAGCAGTAGAGATGCAAATATTGCATCTTCATAGCCTGTTTATTTAAAAAAAAAAAAAAAAAAAAAAAAAAAGACTAGAGAACCGTAATGTAGTTCTCTAGAGAAGTAAATCTGCCCTCTCATTAGTGTCGACTACATGTGAGTGATGAGAGAATGGAAAGCATGACAAGACGGGGGCTGCTCTCTGCAGATGTGATTTGTGGTGACCCTTAATAATATATAATCACGGGGGAGCACTAATGGAGAGTTCAGGTTTATATAACGCTGCTTCAAAACAGGAATTCTGATTGAAATTTCTGTAAAATGGTTTTTATTATTGTTTGTTTATGTCTGTCTTACTGAAATAATCAGTTACCACTGTTTAATTTAGATTGTTGTATTTGCATTCAGAAACACAGTGTGTGTTTGACTCTAATGTGTTGTTATTATCTTTTCAGCTGGCAGACACCATCCTCCCGTGACTGTCTGATGATTTTTGATGCAGAAGTTGTACCACCTTTGATGGGCATCTTGGCACACGGTCATTTTCACGCAACCCCTGAAGAAAAGTTTTCCAAAATGTCAGGTCACAACAGCGGCAGCAACAAGCACCATCAATCGGCTGCCAGGCTGACAAGTGGAGATTAAACCCAGTTGAACTGTTGAACGTGAAGTCACGGTGCCAAAAATAGTCTGACAGGGGGCTACAAGAAATTAAGAACTGCTGATGATGGAGACCAAAACAAACAAAAGAGGCATTTACCGAGTGGAGGCAATACCTCAAAAGGGCAAATTTGCTGACATTGTTTGTGTAATTAGGCATTGAGGTATTTGTGGCAGCAAACAGATGGACTTTAGCAGCTGCAGCCATCTATCAGCTGTAAGGAAAAAAACAGGATCTGCAGAGGCTCATAGAGAACTAGTGCCCTGCATACATTTATTACATTCCTGTTTACATTCACTGTTTTCATTTGCAATATGGTATACACACATTTATATAACATAATTTATATTTTGTTTACATTTAAACAATATTTTAACTTGTACAATTAATTTTATTGAGATTTATTTTGTTTTTAATTGCTTGATTTTCTTTTTATAGATATTTAATGAGTATTGTTGGAGGGAGCCTCAGGCCTCAGATTTTCACTGCCACTGACTGCGTCTTTGTAACTGTAACTATGATAAGAAGAATTTGAACTTGACGCAGGGACGTGTGCAGAAGGGGGCAAGGGTGGGCCTCTCCTCCCCGGAGGCTGTTTGATCAACCTACAATGAATTCCCTTCAAAATAAACTGTGCATTTCCATAACCATACTACCATACTAAATAGTGTGCCAGAAAAAGATTTAGTATGTCCCAATACATGGGATGTCAAATGTCTAAAGCTCACAAGTTAACAAATTATAATTTATGTGTTTAATCTGAACAAAAACTGACGTATAAAGATAGCAAGTTGTGGTTTTATGGGGGTTTATATCAGCAAGTCACTGCTCCCGGCTGAGGAATAGTTCGGCACAAAACCCCGCTGTAGAGCCAATCAGATGGACTTCAGCAGCTGCAGCTATTCATCAGCTGTGATGTAAAATACAACGAAAAAAAACCCTGCTTTTCTAACAGGATCTGCAAAGACTCACAGAGAACAAGTGTGGGTTGGTTTCCATGGTGAGCAAAGCTATTCAGCCATTCCTCATCTCGTTGAGTGACACAAACCGAGGCCCTGAAACATGGGCTGGAAGCATTAACTGAAATAACCATCTTTACCTTGACCCTACGCGTGACCCTACACCATTAAACACCTCCCATGTGAGTCAGAAATGAGATGATTACTATCTCGCCTTAATATGCCATTTCAACACCCGACAGACGTCAGAATGAGCAGCGAAGTGTAATTGCCCTTGTCTAGTGCGCGAGATTGTTGGTTCTCCGAAAGAAAAGAGACAGCAGGCCTCCTTCATTTGCCATGCGACGAAACTCATTCTCAGAATATATGGCGAGGTAATTGAGCGATGAATTACTTTTTGCATCAGCACCACTCAATGACACTGATTCTGATGTAGTAATATATTATCTCCCCCTTTGCGGTAAATTATCCCCAAAATGACATCCAATAGAAAATGAACATTCTTCTTTATCAGACCTGAAAAACAAACTTTCCAAAAGCAACATTTTTTTCTCTCTCTCAAACTGTGCGAGGGTCAGAAAGTACGCCGTGTCATTATGCCTTTTCATTATGTAAAGTCACGTCTCCGAGTTTGACTTTTGAGCGCTGTCATTCCCTAAAGAGAAGAAATAAATGAGTTTCACATCAAGTAATGCAATCAGCCGCGGTTAAACCTGGATCTCCAAAAATTTGATTACATCTGCTATAATTGAGTAGACACCCTTACCTTGGATTATACTGACGAGAAAACACATTTAAATACGTGTGATAATTGGAGATGGATGGGAAGATAGATGGCTAAATGGAAGACGGGCAGATTATGTACATCAGATGGAAAAAGAAGATTACAGTCAACAAGAAAAAAAGAGGACAATCTTTATTTTAACCTTTCAAACTTGTAATAAAGTGTGACAATCTTAATTCAAACCCAAAGAGGAAGTTTGGCAGAAAATGGTAGGCAACTACAAAGACCAGAAGGCAAGGCGAGGGCATGGTTCCTTTAGTGCAGTTTCACAGTAATAATACAGATGACCTCTGTATATTCAAAACAACAGGTGTGCTTAGGTTGAGGTGCCAAAGTCGATCAAGTTACAAGATTTACTGAGCTACAAAAGCACGATGAAATAAATAACGAATCTTGAAGCGATCTCATTACTCAGCTACACTTTTAAAAAGGGGGTTACAGAGTGGGATTAAGGATTACCTTTACACAATTACAGCATTAACAGCTCCAAACATTCATTACCATTTGAAAATATCTTAATTCAAAGTCCACTTTGTAGCTTAATAGTTTGCTCAGTTGTTGAGTCTGTTCAAAAGTTCGGATGTGGACGTAGAGCTAAATTTACTCTGTCATATGACTCTTCCAAAGGTCAAGGATGAACTTAATGCTCATTCATCACCAGGTGTTGAAGCTCCCTTGAGAGAAAGCCTGTTTTAGAAGTTTTCTTTGCCTTTGCAGCTTTATATGTTAAATATGTTTCAGATGAGTAATGTAAAAAATATTATCCAGTGTACCATTCCAAAGAAGTAGTTTGACATTTTAGGAAATGTGCTTATTTGCCTTCTTGTCGAGTTAGATGAGATGATACCAACCAGCGCCTCAAGCTCTCTAAAGCTGGGCATACACTGTATGACCTGAGACTGTTTCTGACCCCATTTTTGAGCTGCACAATTCATTTTAGAGTCAGACTGAATTTCAGCATCATTGGGCATTGTTTGTCGTGGACTACACGGGGTTTGGATGAATTTCTGACAAGTCAAATTTTGCTTGTCTCTATCACAGTTGAAGCAGAGCCACGAGTCGATTCCTCAAGATCAGTGCCTTTCTTCCCAATCAATCCCTCAGTGTAGCCTAAACCCAGCAAGTTTGGTGGTACTGCTAACTTGAGAGACAGAGGAACAGAGGGAATAAAAACTTAGACCTACCCGTTTTTATAGAAATTGACTTTTAAGCTCTTTTTGGGACGTCTGTCTCAACATTATTGTAAACTATAAACTTCTACCTGCCCTGGAACTTTCAAATATTTATTGACAATTGGCAATACCCAGAAGAGTCAGCAAGGGGCCAACGAACCATGTTACTGTATATTTTACATATACAGTGTGAGCACTCAGGTCGTAGTTTAACGATCGCACTGCAGTGTGAGCACATAACTCAAGAGCTTTGGTTTTACACTGCAGATGATCTATTCATACAGTATTTCTTAAATTGTACATTGTATGCCCATCTTAGTTAACAGATTATATCTTGTTTGTTAAATCCGTACATGCAAAAACATGTAGTTTGGTACGTCTGAATCCTTAGTATGAAACCAGCAGTACAAAAGACAATGGTGAACAGCGAGGAGACAGCTCTGTAATGCCAATTATGCTTCAATTTACTTATAAGTATAAGATTTCACTTAGGAGGGGCTGGCGTTTCCATGGTTATGCATCTTCAGCTGGCAGGGAGGCTCTTAGGAAGTGACGTGGTAATTACAGCTCAGTGACAAAGATACATACTACCGTTTAGTTAAGCAGAAGCATGGTGAATGATAGCATACATATTGGGTATGTAGTGCAGAGTATATGATTTCAGATGCAGTGTAGATGGCTGTTATTATCCTTTGACAGAACCGGGCTAGCATGCTCTTGCTGTTTCCAGCCTTTGTGCTACGTTAAGCTAATCAGCTGCTGGCGCTAGCTTCATATTTTCCCCGTCAGACATGAGTAGTATCAACTTTCTCATCAAACTCTTGGCAAGAAAGTGAATATGCATACCAAAAATGTAAACCTTTTGAGTGATGGGGTCTGACACAATTTACACTGTTACCTGCCACCCTGGTTATTTAACACAAGATTGTTATACAGTATTTGTGTATTTGTCTGTGCTCTTTCAACAAGTTCTCACTCTCAGCTTGTCAAATACGGCAGCCTGGTCAATGGTCCTATGTTTCAACATATGACGCTCTAGGTACCCCTCTAGCGTCAGTTTTGGATGCTTAGGGATGATGTGTAAATTTCTAACTGTTACATGCATTGTGTCTTTTCAAAATAAACTTCCACATTCACAGGTAATTTAGGTTTAGGCAACAAAACTACTTGGTTAGGTTTAGAAAAACATAATGATTTGGCAATCAGGGGGGACAGAGTTGTCTCGCCTCTGAGCCATGAATGGAGGTAGTAACAGCGCCAACTGATGTCTGTACAAGTAGGGGACAGCCGACAGAATGAGATCATCGGTGGCACCAGTGTGACGCTTTGATGATGTGTTATGCATACGACCCACCATGGTAAATTTAAAAAGTAGGTGGTAGCAGCTGGCAGCTAACTCAAAGAAGAACAGCAGCCGAAAATGTCTGCAAATTGGAAAAACGATGAGGTCCAAGAGCTCCCAACAATCCGAGCAGAAGATGAGATCAGCCACCGTATAACAGAGGTGGTAAATGATCGTTATTGTTTATAAAGTGCTGCCGATGCATATGTTATACGTCACACTAACGGCTGATGCTGTTGTGTTACATGTCACACCCATCACTCTTCTTTTGATTCCGCAATGTTGTCTAAAATCACACGCAAGAGTGGTGTGATGCTGCTGTTGTTTGGCTTTGTGTTAAAATGCAAAGGTGGCATGAAGAAGAGACTTTTTAGTGGCCCTATGGTGCGGTCTCTGTGTAAAAAGGGCTAAAGGTCATATGTGACATGTATGTCACATGACAGTAACTATGTTACATAGTACAAAAAAACCTTGTTGACTTTTGGTTTCACACAAGACACAAAGACTGGTCTCCTGGATAAAAGTCCTGTCTTTGTTTGACCCGTCTATATCCCCTCCCTCCCACCACAGACTTTCTCACTCTTTAAACTATGTCATTCTGGCGGATGGGTTTACACTGGAGTTAGTTAAAAGCTCTGTGAGTCTCATATAGATGCCAAAGGGTTCCTTGTCTGTCAGAATCTGATAGCCACTGACCAAGCTGCTATATCTGAGGCCGTGTGAATGAGAACAGACTGGCTCTTCCCACTGGTTTTGAAGTGGGTGTTTTTTTGTTGGAAATATGATATTTAAGGTATTTCCATGCTCCAATCATGACCAAGAATCTAACGACAGCTGTTGAAAAATGTGCTTTTGTTGCCACAGAAACACCACTGTGAATCAAATCTCAAAATTACACCCTGAGTTCTGGAGTGTTAAGGGCTTTATCTTTATTTTTTTCCATCTTCAGTCACAAATATTCAATTTTGAAGATAATGAAACATGTTTTTCAGGTGCTTTAATATGCCCCAACCCAACAAGGTGCACTCTAGTGTGCAATTCTCATAAAAACGGTATTACACTGGGTGTAACAGACTTTAGGAACACCTGCTCTTTTTCATGAAATAGGCTGGCCACTCGAATGCAAGAGGAAGTCATAGCCTCTACTTGACTTCAGCTATTATATACACTTTAGTCGTGAGGGTATGAAAATAGGATAGAGATGAATTTCTCCTCTATTAGAAAACCAACACTAGTGGGTTATGGCAGAAAAAAGAGGGGAAACTAAGCAGGAGGAGGACTGGCTTAATGTTTTCTACGCTCAGTGTACATCTCAGTGCATCGGGATTTAAACTTCAGCCTGCCTGCTGGATTCAATATAGCAACCAGAGATGGAGGGCAGATTGAAATATGGAAACAGACGCAGCCAGTCTATCTGAGGAATATGAGTTGTTAAAAGCTGCAGGAACTACTGATGCATGTTATGGGTGTCTGCTGTACAGGTACAACCAATCTGTACTAGGAATTTTATGCAGGTTGGTCATGTTGGGTTGAAATGAAAAAAAGAGTGCATTTGCCATGTTCTAGTATCAGACACCAATTATCACTCGAGCTTTTTTCATCAGCAGGTGGCTGGCATAAAATGAGGAGAAATGCACATCAGTCTCGGCACTTTGCACCTCTAGAAGAAGAAATATTTTCAGGCAATAACATACAATAGAAAAAGCACAATTCAGTTATGGCAGATTTTCCTTCTTGGGCACTTCCTTTGCTTTCTGCACGTCAGTCACAATCCATGACAAGCCTACACTTTGGGTTGGGGGTCGAGGCGGACAAAATGACTGTGTGTTCATGTTGTATTCGGTTTGAAGGCAAGATTGATCTGTTTTCTACTAGTCTAGGATATCATAGTGGAATCAAACAGAAAAACAGAAGAGATCGGGATATGACAAAAAAGAAGAAGAAGAAGCTATAATCGGAGCATTTTAGTGGCTACAAAACAACGAGAGAAAGGGTAACATCACATGGAATAAACCACTCGTTGGTCGAATCATAATAAATAAGTGGTTTGTTTGGTTCACAGCCATCCCTTCTCCTCGTGATCATTATGTGTTCACGCTCCATCATTAAAAAGGCTGTTAGTTTGAAACGATGGCTTCGCTGAGCAGCTGACCTTAAACACAGAACTTTGAGATGGAACAACAGTCTGTGCTTGAGGGGCTTTGAGGGAGAAGTGATATGAAAGACAAAGAAGCAGAATACATTGATATGTCTTTGAGTTTCATGTCATTGCATTTGACTAGGCCTATCATCCTCTATCCGGTGGGTGCCCCTGTGTTAATCGGTTTTCTTCTCCTCGGGATCCTTCTCTCCAGCGTCGCCTTCCTCGTTCTCGCCCTCTTCGGGGCCCTCCAGCTCAGCGGCGTGTTGCCTCTCCTCCTCCTCTTCGTCCTCTTCGTCAGTCAGGCCCTCCCTCTTGAGCGCGTCTATGTCATCCGAACCGTCATCCGACTCAGCTGTGCAGATGCCATAGCACATCAGGCTAATTACACCCAGCGGTAGGCCGAAGAGGAAGCAGCCCAGCAGAGGAGAGCTGCGAAACACTGACTGATGGAGGAAAGGAGACAATAAAAGATGAAAGGAAGACAAAAGGGAGAAAGTGTGAGAGAGAATACTGAGACAAAAGTATACAGACATGAATGGGTTGAGGGAAATACAGAAATAATGGAGCAAATGAGGACAGCAAAAAAAGGACAACATATGGATTTTCTTTCACAATTAAGTGTCCTGCAGGAAAGATTTGGGCTTGTTTACTCTATATCCTGAAAGAACACACTTATATTCAAAGCCTCTATGTTCTTGATGTAAATATACAGATACAGTTAAAAAGCATTTCCATCTACAAACACTGACATCACTCAGAATCCCTTCCTGAACCTTTGTCTTTTCTGTCTTATTCAAGTCTGGATTACCAAACCA
This sequence comes from Epinephelus moara, assembly GCF_006386435.1. Classification (NCBI taxonomy): domain Eukaryota; kingdom Metazoa; phylum Chordata; class Actinopteri; order Perciformes; family Serranidae; genus Epinephelus; species Epinephelus moara. The sequence continues at coordinate 14,535,441 of NC_065516.1, forward strand.
TACCTCAGGGCCAGATTAATTAGTTTGTAAAAACGTGATTAATTGCAATTTTACTCAGTATATAACAAGTGATAGGAGACAGAAGGCGATTTCAGCAAAGAGTAACTTAAAGTGGACCTATTATGCTCATTTTTATGTTCATACTTGTATTTTGGGTTTCTACGAGAACATATTTACATGCTTTAATGTTAAAAAAATAAAATAAAATAGACAAGACGTCAAAACTACTGCTGCGTATTGTGGAGCTCAGAGCTGCTGCGCCTCCTGTGTGAACAGCCCAACAAATTACAATGGGCGCCAAAAGCAAGCAGTTAGCGCCTCTACTGTGAACCTGGTGTAAATCTGAGTATTCCTTTGACCACCATGAAAAACACTTGGTTACCTGCTAGTAGCAACCAGCTAGGGAGCCTCTGTGTCGGACAATTATGTCACTCACAGCCCAGCACCGTGCAGCTCGATTGGCATTCACCAGAGAACACCAGAATTGACAAGTCCACCGCCGACGCCCTGTTCTCTTCACAGATGAGAGCAGGTTCACAAAGGCATGAAAGAGTCTGGAGATGCCGTGGTGAACGTTATGCTGCCTGTACCATCATCCAGCATGCCTGGTTTGGCGGTGGGTCAGTGATGGTCTGGGGAGGCATATCCTTGGAGGATTGAACAGACCTCCATGTAATAGCCAATGGTACCCTGACTGCTGTTAGGTACCAGGATGAAATCCTCAGAGCAACTGTCAGACCTTATGCTGGTGCAGTGCCCTGGGTTCCTCCTGGTGCAGGACAATGCCTGGCCTCATGTGGTCAGAGTGTGCAGGCAGTTCCTGGATGATGAAGGCATTGATGCCAACGACTGGCCCTCTCGTTCCCCTGACCTAAATCTAATTGAGCACCTATGTGATGTTATGTATCGGTGCATCCAACACATGTACAATACTGCATCACTGTATCTATGACTGATATTTAGCTGCTCTATAATGTTGAAATCTTATGGAGCCTCCATTTGTCAAAATCTAGTTTTAATACTTTATTATTTAATTGAGATTTATTGATCGTGCAGATTCCTTAATAGGTTTGTATCTATTTAAATTACCACAAGCCTTGTCGAGTTACAGACCTCTAAATCACCATCCAAAGCTTCATGTTTTATCCTTTCTCATAATCTGATCATTAAATCATATGTAATATATCTTTTACATCGTTCGTAATACAATATCAGAGTTTTAACTTGCCAGATTTGCTCACAGCTTGTGAAAAAATAGACAAGACATCAAAACTATTGCTGCGTATTGTGGAGCTCGGGACTGCTGCGCCTCCTGTGTGAACAGCCCATTGGCCAACCGGCTAAGGAGCTTCTGCGTCGGACAATTATGTCACTTAAAAATAAAACAAAATAGTCCCCCATCCCACCCTCAAATAGAAATAGTATGTATTCCAGCAAAGAAGAACTGACTCGGGGTAAGATATAAAAAAGCTGCCTTGTGTCGTCTGCCATGTGCTCTGTTCATGATGGGAACTTAAAGGCAGAGAAGATGCACGCACAGGCATAAAGAAATTGGATAAATCAGGGTTCAGCGGGAGCCACAAGATCATTTTTACCTCCTAATGGGTTAATCAGGCCCTGACCTTATTCTTAAGTTCACACATAAAACAACAAACACTAACAGTCATTTTCTGTCATTTCTCTCAGTGCCTCCTCAACATAGTATAGCACAAACTGGAATGATTGTCTGGCTGTTTAATAACAGTGTTACATCTCTCTCAGCGGCCAGTGTTTACAAAAGTAAAAAGCCTCCTTTTAGCTATTAGGCAGAGTGAATTCAAAATGCTATTCAGAGATTCAAAAATATTTTTTGGAAATGTTGCAGCAGAGATACAGCGAATTTATTCATTCATTTATTCATTCATTTGCATTAGGCCATTAAGCCTCGCGGATGTGTTTAGAAGGCAGGTCACAAATCATTTGCAGAAACCCGGGAAGGCTTTAATATTTTAGTGTTAATTAAATTTCTGTCATGTAATTTTAGGATGTCTGTGTTATGTTATACTGTTTGTATCTTGTAATATGTTGTCTTGTTTGCTTTTGTTTTGTTTTACACCGATGATGTCCATATTGGAGAGATTTACCCTTTTATCTGTAATCCTTTTGGGATGCTTGTACTTTCAGATTGTTCAGTTTGAACTGAAATAAATAAAGAAATCTCACACTTCAAACACAAGCAAAGGTCCACCTTTTGAGTCTGTCTGAAGATATTTTGTGTTATTTTTCTGTCTTCGTCTCCTATAACAGGCTCACCTCCCATAACTACACACCCACACAAACTCAAACACATACTGTAGCTACATGTGTGCAAAGGTTGCATGCACACACATACTGTAATGTCTCTTAAGAGTGAATTACAACATGTTTTTTTCTTACAGTGCTTCAGTGAATCTAACTTTTCTAGACTTCCTCTTATTGGGTGTCCTCTTTCACTCCCTGTAGATTCAATATAATTTGGTGACAGACTCTTAGAGGTCCCTTATGTTGTGTTCACACCAAAAACAAAGATTATTTTTTCGTCATGTTACTAACTCAAGTTTGAACGCTAGAATATTTTGTGTTGACTTGCTTCATACGCCTGAATAACTCATCATACACACATGAAATCACTGAATCTATGAATGAACTTCTGCCGGTAGATCCTTGGCATCGTACGTCCCTGGAGGACCTTAATGATGATTGGCTATCGCAAAAAGTGACGCAAAATTGCACTACTCGCTTCATTCGCTGCTTAATTCATGTATTTCACATCACGTTTGTCACGTCCATCATGCCGCCTGGTGGGAACTCAAGTCTAATCGCGTCTTTACATTGACTTTACATGTAATTCATCCACGCGAATTGTTTTATTCGGTGTGAACACAACATTAGAGTGAAAAGTTTTTTGGTAAATGGAAGTGTAATTAAAGGAATACTTCACTTCCCAAATAAGCGTCTGTATATGAATTACTCACTCTACCTTGTGTTGAAGTCGGGAAGGAAACTTTTCTCATATGCCTCTACAGTAACCGAAGAATCCAAAAACAGAAAAAAATTCTTGATTAAGTCAAACGGTTCGGCGTTAAACAACAGCAAACCCATATCATAATATCTATTTACAAACTCTCACACAACTCATGCAGTATAATCGAAGTCTCATTTATCCAGTCGTACACTCAGTACTTCACAAACAGACAGCCCTTTGTAATGGGGAACTGAGCTAAAGGGAAAACTTATCTATGCTCTATTCAAAGCCAGACTCCATCGACAAAAACAGTAATTTTACCTCACTGAACACGGGAGCTGCTGGTTTATCACTACCTCGATTAGTTTGTTTGTGTGTTATTGTGTGACTTTGGTGAATCCAAATTAACCCTTTAAAAACACCAAAGTCACACAATAACACACAAATTAACTGATCGAGGCAGCGGTAGACCAGCAGCTCCTGTGTTCAGTGAGGTAGAATTACTGACTGGATAATGAGACTTGGATTATACTACAGGAGTTGTGTGAGTGATTGTAAACAGGTATTTCGATAGAGTTTTTCTGTTGTGAAACGTGGTCCCCAATTACGTCAATTCATGTAAAAGTTTGCCCTTTTTTTTTTGGATTATTCATTCACTGTCGAGGCATGCAAGAAAAATGTTTTCTTTACGAATTCAGCATAACACATGGTGAGTAATTAACAAACAAATGGTCATTTTTAAAATGCAGACCACTATGAATTAAAAATTATCAAGAATTTTCTCTGCTTTTGGATTTTTCGTTCACTGGAAGCAAACAAGAAAATGTTTTCTACACAAATTCAAAACAACACGGGTTGAGAAACTGATGTACAAACGGTATTTTGGGGGGTGAAGAATTCCTTAAAAGAACACATAATTCACACCCATGTCATTAAGCTGCATATAAAATTTAACATTTTGTGACAAGGTACAAAACACGATCCCTGCGGGCAAAACAATGCTGGAGTCACTGAAGGACAACTTCTTCTTTAAATGATCTCAGTTACAAATGAGTCATTTGACCTTAATATAGCAGGATACATCAGAGACAATGTACCTAGAAGGGAGTGCTCGGTCACAACTTCTGTCAACCATTGGGCTGAGCAGAAGAGAAATATTCGTGTTCCCTGCAGTCATTGCCACAGGAAGAGGGATGGTAATTGCTGGTGCTGTGTGATGCGGGATGAGGTAGAGATGGGTATGCTATGCTAACACAGCTGGCTATGAGTCACTGGGCCTAATACCTCATGTTGCTGTCAGGTGTGCATTTAGATAGGCTCTCCAGGGGCAAGGTGATGGCTGCCGCCTATCTGCTTTGTATCATCTTGTGTCACTGTGAGCAACACTAGTCATGGTGATGCATGCAGCTCGCTAAATTTAGGAAAAGAGAATACCATTTCCTTTCTCTCACTGGTGTAAGACAAGCTCTTCACATGTGGATTCTTCCTTTGGTGTAGTTGCTAATGAGAAACAAATAAAATCCTGCACACTTTGCTCCTGCACAGCCCAAAGAAAGAACTGTTTTGCATTAAGATCTTTTCCTGATAGGTTATATTCGTCCACTGATTTACACTGTCAAACCAGACCTGACGGCTAAAATGTTAAACCTTAAATGAAAATGTTCCGACAAACCCTCCTTCATTCCTCAAGGTTAACTTCCATACCTTCAATTTAACAGTTTCCTTGAATACAATCTATAATTTTCCTTTAGGAGTTCTCTACATCCCTGTAAGGACACTGTTAAACTTCACCCGTGGTTACAGTACAAGTGGAGCATTACAACGCAGCTGTATTTGCATTCCTATCACACCCATGGTAAAATAAACACCAGTTCCCCTAAAAGAACCGACTACTTAGAGTAAAAGTGGGAGGAGAAGCAAGTTCAGCCTCCTGACCCTGTCTACTCCCTCATCACTCCCCCTCCTCCTGCTCTGTTGCCTGTTTCTCTTTCCACATACTGTGTTTACTGCCTGCATTGCATATTCTCAGTCGCACTCCCCCGTCTTGTCCTCTGAATGTTGTTTTTCTCCCACAGGGGAAGAGCAGGGCACTCGGGCATTTGTTTTACAGTGCTACTGAACTTGGCGCAGGTTGCATATGCAGTATGCAGTATTTACTCTAAATTGGCAGTCAAGGTGAGGCAATGTGTGAAGCGAATCAGCAAGTACAAGGTGGTAAGCAGTGTCATAGTGTAATAATGAATGCTTTTACTGTAGAGGTAAAGAAATACCAAGGCTGGAACAGAGGTATGTAAGCTGGGTAGAAGATAATGAATAATGGAAGCCTGATGTAAAACAGACCTTAAAGGTGAACTAATCAATATTTTTATATAGACAATGAATAAAGGATTATCCGGAGAAATTTGGAGAATTTAACTCCCTGAATTAAAGGTGCTGTATGTAAGAATGTGGCCAAAACGGTTATTGCACTCAAATTTAAAATACTGCCGCGAGTCGTGTCCGCCCCCCTCCCCTACAGATTCGAGGCTGCTGGACAGCGGCACGCTGGAGACTGATTTGTTTGCCCACGGGCGGCTGCCGTGGCAGGGCCGCGTCGCTACATCCTTGATCTTCGGTTTTCCAGCGGACCGTTCGAGCAAGTCCGGCTTCTCTGCTGCTAACGCTGCTGCCAGGATACAGCTGAGGAGGAGCCGGCTGC
>NC_065516.1:14542207-14547173 GCF_006386435.1 Epinephelus moara
TTTATCCTAATGATATGAGGCGGTCTTTGTGGAGAAAAAGCTTGTTTAGTGGACTAACTTTGCACTTGAAAGGATGCCCATTCAATTAAGTTTTAACAGGTCTGACGCTACGGCTGTATCTAGGCTAACGGCTAACATGCTAACTATTATTTCTATGTCACTAGTCACTTGAAACAAACAAATTTAGGACGATAGAAGACGGGTTGAAATAAACCGAAATTTCCCTTTAAATGCGAATATTCTGGCTGTACTATTGTTGTCGGTGAGATCGGAATGTTACATGAACATTATTCCTTAGTCTCTGTGACATATTAGGATGATTTTACGACTATTTGCTTTAGATTTCTTACATATAGCTCCTTTAAATCTAAGGTTTCAAGTCTTGGTGTGATCCTTGATTCAGATCTTCAAGTCCCACATTAACAAGGTGACGAAAATAGTTAAGGTATGACCATTTCTAACTGAAAAAGATGCAGAGAAATTGATTCATGCCTTTATTTCAAGCAGCCTTGACTACCGTAATGCACTTTTTACTGGCCTCTCAAAAAAACACCACTGACAGACTCGGCTATTAACCAGAACCAAGAGGAGAGATCACATCAGGTCAGTCTTAGCTGCTCTGCACTGGCTTCCTGTTACATTTAGAATTGATTTTAAGGTCGTCCTCCTTGTATACAAAGCTCTACATGGGCTGGGACCAAGCTACATTGCTAATTCTCTTGTTAACTATTTGCCTCCAAGAACACTGCGATCATCTGCTGCTGGTTTATTTGAGGTTCCCAGAAACAGCCGGAAGAAGATCAGGGATGCAGCCTTTGTCAGTGACGCCCCAAAGCTAATCAGGGATGCAGCCTTTGTCAGTGACGCCCCAAAGCTATGGAACACACTACCTGTAAATATCAGGGAGGCTAGCTCGCTAAATATTTTTAAAAGAAAGCTAGAAACATATCTGTTCACTTTAGCCTTTAACTAGCTCTGACTTTCCTGATACAGGTCTGAAACTCTTTCTTTTTACGCTTCACACTGCTGCAGCTCTTTTAAAATTAAAATTAGTTATGTTTATTGGGAACCATGCCATCCAATAATTCATGATCAGCCATGCTATTTATAGGCCTGACGTGGGCCTATTTCTGCATCCTAGGCTTACTCGCCAAATGGTTTATCTTCTGCTGCTGCAAGATGTTGCAGATCGTGCCCTGAGGATGGAATGCATCTTCCCGGACAATGTAGATCTATTTGCAGGGAGTGACAGCCAAGCCTGTCGCCCTCCAGTTGTCAGCATCTCTCATATGTGTTAATTTAAAAAATTTTGGTGTCGGATTTGATATCTAATTTTCTACATTTTTTTTATTTTTTGTAAGTTATACAGTATGCCCTTATCCGCATACAGCAAGTAATAGCATCCCATGCATTATTTTTTTGTATTTTTTACATTCCCTGCTAATGCTACTAAATATGACAGCTCTTTGATGTTCATTTCCTGCAGAAGTACCTCCACCTCAGAACTACTTAAAAAAAATTTTTTATGTCTGGAGTCTGTCGCTCCATCCTCTAGATTTTGTTTTGGGCAGTCTTGACATTCATTCTCTCAACTTTGCTTTTCAGTCTTGGTTTCAGCCCTGCAGTCTCACGCCCTTTTATGTGGACTGACGGGATATTTACCTATGCTAATTAGGATCAGGTGGCTCGTGTTGTCAACTGACGAGGACAAAGCGATTCATCATTATAAAAACACAGGCTCAAACATATCTGCTGTTTGAGAACAGGTCATGAATCTAAAGTGGACTTTTCTTTGGACCTTTCTGAATAAAAAAAACTGTTTTCCGACTGTCTACATGTAGCAGCAGTGAACTTACCATAATGGTGGATCTTGCATCAAATGCCACACGTTTGATCCTCTGAATGAAGCCATCACCTCCATACGCCTGCAAGGAGACAGATCATTTAACAGGGACAGATGAGCTACTGCATCTAGTTCATTCTAATTGTTTACAATTATATAATTTGATGCAATTACTTAGGGACAATCCTTCTCAGTAAAAAACTTCTCAAACTACTCCTGCAGTATGCACTCACAGTTATATAAGTGTATCCAGTCACATGGTCAGTACCTTCTAGACATTTAAAATATTGTTTAATTAGCTGCTTCTCTGCACAAATGATCAGATGTGCCCGACTTTGGTTTGTTCACTGTCCAGCAGTTCTACTCAGTCTGAGCTCATTTGTTGGCAACAGCACCTGGCCAGCCAATGAGTGATCTGTCCCGACGCTAATTCATCAGGATGGCCAATTAGCGAGCTCTGACTGAGCAGGACTTCTGTGAACGAGCTGAAAGTGGGCATGGGAGGATTTCTGTGGAAGCAGCTGTTGCACAGTTATGTTTATGCTGTGTGAGGACTGCATAAGTAGTTTGAGAAGTTTTAACAAACACTGTTATGGCATGGTGTTAGAGCCTATGTAGTGAGTGGGGAGATACTTAAAAAATTTCGCAATTCCCTAAAAATCTGCTTGTGAGTTCCACAGCCTGCCAACTCTGTCCTCCTCTGGCTGATTCATGCTTCATGCAAGGCTAAACACGCCGTCTGTGTACCTTAATGTGCATACTTCTTATGAAAAACACTCCAACATTCAAGAATTTTTAGTTATGCTTGGGGAAAAAATCCAGCTCTCCGCATTCCCCGTCTAAAAAGAAAAAAAGACTAAGAGAAGACCACTGAAATCGAACAGTAACTATTGTTACTTCAGTGAATTTAACACATTATTTTGTGTATTTCCACATGAAGCAGAAACCAGCCTCAAGACACTTCATGGGAGATATTACCAGCATGACGTGAAGACGCTGAAGCTGTCCAAGCTTTGGCAGCAACTGGACAGCAGAAACATGGAGGTTTCTGTTTCTGTTTATTTGGTGGGAGGTGGTTTGTTTTGCCAAGCGAAAAATAGTCCAGACCTTTCCTGGAAAAAAAAGGACAGGACCTCTGGCTGTTTGGCTTATGGGTTCATACATCTGGTGACTAGCAGGGAAAGCGATGACATTTCTTTTCCCAGATTAGAGTGTACACTACAACACAGAGTCATGTAGTAATCTCAGTGTTTGACTTGGAGAAGAATTATTGCAGATAATCCATTCAGGGAGGACAGCAATACCAAATCTAAACATGCAAAAGAAGATTGCGAAAATACCTCATCTGGTAAAAAAAAATTTTTTCCAGGGAGGACTTAAAATGCAAAGCAACGTGGTTGATTAATGAAGACTACTGGTATGATTACAACAATACAACACAGGGGGAAGGGAGGGGAAAGGGCTCCACTGAGCTGAATGCTTAAAGAGGAAGCAGGAGAGGGAGACGAGGGGTAAGGAAGAGGAAAGGATTTGGACCTGCGCAGAACCGTTCAAAACGCTGTTGATGAATTGGACCAGCTGCTCCATGGTCTCGATCGGCTCACTGGGCAGGAAGTACTGCTCGTTGGATGTGTTGAGGATGATAACGGAGGGCACCGTCACCTCCCTGAGAAAAACAGGAAACGCAGCGTTTAATCTTCTTAACCTCAGCATCTAGGACTGCCATTATCAAAGTGCATCATTAGATGGGAACAAATTGCGGTTTCTTTAAGAACAAATTGTAACACAGAGAATACAATAGTGAGATAAACAAACCCTTTGTGCTCAGAGCAACCTAACTTTTCCCATGGGCATCATTTCAAAGAGAGGATTTCTTTTCTGAGGAAAAGGCGATGCAGCCTGGCCTATTTTAGATTGGCACTTCTTCTCACACGGTGTCTACAGGTATCAGATGCTTCAATTTAATGCTTTTTAAGACCTTTTCAAGATATAAAAAAAGACTTTTTGGACAAAGCTTTTTTTTCTTATTCAAGTAGTGCAGCTCAGTATAAATGTAGTCTTGTGCAGAGGTAGGTTTTATGCAGGAATATGGAGAGTGAGTTAGGTTAACCTACATTTAGCCAACAGGTAAGTGCAAGTATAAAGTAAAAAGACAGCATTAGTTTCAGTGGCAGGTTTAAAGATTTGTAACGTAAGTAATGTGGACTTCACACAGAAGAAGAGCTTGACTCATTTTGACAATGTTACACCCCTCCTCCCATGCACCAGGTTGCTCTGTTGCTGTGTGCTGCTCTGGTTGTGTTGCAGGAGCTGAAAGGAGAGTCATCAGTCGAATAAGCCACACCTGGGCCCAGTGTGTTCTCCACCATAAACACTTCCTTGCTTTGACAGTCCCGGTCTCTCTCTCTGGGGGAGATTTCCTCACCCTGGCCAGGCTCATGACAACACTTGGTTTCTTTGGTGTTTTGTTTGGTATTTTCATGCTCTGTTTTAATAAATGTGCTTTTACCTTTTTGTCACAGTGTTTGAGCCAGGGTGATACCAGTAGGGGCTCGCCCAAATAAATTAGATAAAATATACTGTTTAATGACTTTTGAGGCCTACGATTTATAAAACTGAACACATCTGACCCATACACACCCTGTCTTTCTGTCATGCATACAAAGGCGAATGGATTGCACAGTACAGTGATTTGCACATCACCTGCAACAGCTATCTGCCCCGTCTCAAGGTCCAATTCACAAAAGATATTGTGCTGCTTCTATTACAGCACAAACACGACACAAAACAAAGAAAGTTTTGCAGCTGAGTGCAAATTGCCCTTTTGTTGCGTCAGATGCAATTATCCATGTGGCAAAGTATGAATGTTGCCTATGTGCCAAGAACACAGCGGACAGAACAATGACAGAGAGATAAAGAAAATTAAAATTTTCAGACTGCCAGCTACAGGTCCTGACTGACAAGGTAGGGATGTCTAGCCTGGTTCCAGACCATAGACCCCGCCCACTCAACTGAGTAGGCTTGCATCTCTGGTCTGGCATACTGCAATGAATTTGCGATTTACCTCGTCCAAACGATGGAAGGACCAATGAACGCCGGGGGTGGGGGCGGGTCTAGCGATTA
>NC_065516.1:14547225-14554791 GCF_006386435.1 Epinephelus moara
TGCAGCTGGGCGTGCACGATGATGGAGACATTTTAAACGGGCAATGCTCGCTTGTTTTCGGCACCCCCAAGGCATGGATACTAATGACGTCAGATTCTGGGTGAGTTGTTTATCTCTACTGATTGGTTAGGGAAAAATCAAATTCCCTCCCCCTTGTAAATCGCCTTCAATGGAGGCGATGTCAGACTGAAGGTTCTGGGAGCTTCAGTCTGACACTCAGGCTAAGGGATGTCATGAGAATAGGTACTCTGGTAACATGTCGGTGCCTAAATTCTGAAAACGTGACAGCACTTATTTTTCATCTGCACCATTGGTACTGGGGATGCACTTCTTTTGGACCTGACAGGTCAGTGTATACGTCTTTAAGTGTTCTAGTCTGCTGTTAAACGCCGAAGGAAGAAGAAGACTTCCAGTTGTACAGAGTGAGACGTCTGGGTAGCAATGATGAAAAGGCCAGAGCACAAGTCTGGGCTCGGGAGAGACCCAGATCTTTTCGGGCCACACCCAATATTGGCAACTGTGGCTCTGGGTCTATGGTTTTATTACACATGTATGAAAATATCTCAAAAATTTTGTCCCAAAATTGTCCGATCCTTAGACACGCCCAAAATTATTGGAAAAGAGTTGCTAGGTCCTGAATGAAAGTCGCCACTTTTGACCCAGCCATCCAATCACAGTGGAGGAGGGGTGGGGCAAATACAACAAAGACCAGTTGTCACATCTTACATGTACAAGTGCTGAACAACAAGAGAGGAAAAATATGTTAATATACTGTAGGCCATATATTCATATTTCCTCCCCGGCAAAATCTCATGAACCCATCGACAGTAGTTCCTGTTGGATCATCAGAGATTAACAATAAAATTTAAATGTGATTTAATTTGAATGTTTTTAATGGGATTTAGGATTTTTTTGTTCATTCATTTGTTTTTCATCATGGTATCCAATTGGGTATTGAGAATCATGGAATTTCCTTGGTACTGGTATCGACTACTAAATTTCTGGTATTGTGACACACCTACGACGAGGTGCAGAGGCAATCCTCAAAACTTCAGGCAAGGAATTTAAATGTGACAGAGAGAAACCATAATTGGGATTTATATCCCATTCTGCGCTTCAGTTACCACCAACTCTCTGAAGACGCTAATAATTTCACTGTTACTGTGTTTGGCAATTAGCGCTGTTTTTGTGAATTGAACTGTTTTTGCATTGGGGCTCATTTAGAGAGAAAAGGGCCAATTTGGTGCCAGAGCTATGCATATTACCAAATAGCAACATGTGAAAGAAGCACAAAGGCTCTGAGATGCTATTTGCTTGGCAGCGCGATTCACACTTTGCAGGTGCTTTGAGAATTACACAGTTTTGTTTTTGTCTGTTTGTGCAGGTTTAGCGGCTGCAGAAGCCGCACAGTCCTTTTGTGAATTTGAGAGGTTTTATGAGTCTGTGCCGGTCACAGTTAAGGAGACCTTCACAAATTAGAGCTGACAAGTGAATTGCAGGGAGCCCAGAGGAAAGCACCTCAGCATCCATGCTGAGACATACACAAAACATACACAAAGAAGCCCAGTAGTCCAGTGATGTTGCCACATTTCCTTCAGAAAACCCAGAAACAGAGACACAGACACTGCACGCTCTACAGCCCACTTTTTTCAACAAATCAGCAGAGGAATTACAAAACTCAGCGAGATAACGAACAAGGTCATATAAACAAGCAATCCCTCTTTCACACGTCTCGCACAACACCAAACCCTGGCTTAGATAAGGTATCCTGGTGCTTAGACACACACACAGGCACACGAACAGTCCATCAGAGTGCTGCCACCTCACATCCCTGCAGTGTTACTCAATCCGGCAACAAATTGCACACACATGCACACGTATCCATCACTGTCCCAATCCACCACCCAGCTGAGATCAGGAGTGCAAACACACACGCACACACATACACGCCCGCGTGGTAGAGTCATCAACACCTCACTACTCTCTCCAGCTGAGATCTGCAATCACATGAACACACACGCACACTGTGAGTGTGTAGTCCATCTGACATCCAGCCTACTCCAACAGATGGCACCCATTTAAAATAAATATGGATTAGCCTATTCACCTCTGTGAGTGGAGACTACTGGGGGTTTGCTGCCCATAATGAAGGGTCATATACCGTTCTCTATAGAATTAGAGCTGGCAGAAAACACACATTTAAGCCATTTCCTTTTCCGATGCCAAATACAGCTGCAATACTGTACAATTAGGGCTAATTGTTGTTTTATTACAGGAGGAATTTTATCCATGTTTATTTGGATTATTAAAGGAACAGTTTGACATTTAGGTAAATACCAAGCCGCAACCTCCAGGGCTGAAAAATGAAGCTAACCCAGAAGTGCCAAAGTAGTTCCTGTAGATCCTCAAATGGCCACTTGGGCCGGCTTCAGTCAATATCCATAGACCCCTACATTAAAATGCCCAACTTTATGCAGAAATAAACAAATGGTCTTGGTCTCTATGACTAATTTCCCCATTCATGACAACTGTATGGGGGGTATTTTTTTTAAATAACTCGCCTGTTAAATTGTCTTTAACAGTCTTTGACAGGTGGGTGTCGTCAGCTGACAGCAACAACATTGATTAGGTAGCGTTACGTGGTGTAACCCCAGATTCAGAATATGGGCATAGTCAAAGCTATTTCAGTGTGTTCTCAGTTCATAAAAGTTAACTGTAACATTTTGGTCGCCTAAAAAGTCTTGTTCAGCATTTGGTTTTACTAAAAGACCCTTTTAGGGTGCTTTCAGATCTAGAGTTGTCTTGCTTTGGACTGATTCAGGGACTAACTTTGTTACAAAGTTGCATAATTGCCTAGAGTTGGTTCGTGTTCTCAAGGCAGCATTTAGAAGTGGACCAGATAAAATGCCTTGTGTGAGAAAGCTGCTCTTGATTGGTCAGAATTTCCATGCGGGAAAAATCCAGGAAGTAAACAAAACGTTGAAGAAGAGAACACTTGCAAGATAAATGTGACACTTTCTAATGTCACAATGGAGGGACAACTACGCAGGTTGATTTTAGCGCTGGTCATCGTGGACTATATTGCTGTCATTGTTCATGTTAGTCAAACCATACAGTTTGAAAACAAGGCACGGCTGTGTCATGTGACTGAAGTTGGTTTGGATGGAGGTCAGAATACGTTCTCACCACAAATGAACCGCACTTAGGGGGCAAACAAACTTGAGTTCTATTGAACTGAACCAAACAGGACAGGTGTGAAAGCACCCTAAGTAGTCGGATGTTCAGTTTTTCTAGTAAGTACATTGTTTAAATGAATGTTAATAGGCCTAGGGGTGGGGAAATAATAATAAATTGCTTGGTGACACCTTATCATTACAAGGATGCCAAATATCAATTTGTTTTATCATCTTATTAGATAATACAGATGTTGACAAAGTTTTTGTTATGGCAACATAATTTGCAGTTTATAAAAAGGTGCTACACTGAGTGACTAGCTAACACTGCTAACAGTTATCATCTAAGACACTTAAGTGGTTATCAAAAACGCTATATACCAAAACAAACAACAAATACTTTAAGTTTTCATGTTTAAAGCTAACTTTGAGAAATTAAGTCACTAACTTAGGGATGAAAATGCACTGTGATCACTAGAGGCGGAGGAAAGGTAATGTTACTGCGAAGTTGACAGGAAGTAAACAGATGTGTAGTGCGTAAAATTGCACACTACATTGTGCAGGAAGAGAGTCTGTGGTTTTAAGGGAAGTGGCATGGTGAAACAATGTCCTCGCAAACATGTTGTGTTAAACTAAAGCCTGGCTTTAGCTCCATATCTAAAACAGAGAGATGGAGTGGTGTTGATCTTCTCACCTAACTCTCAGCAAGAAAACTAAATGTTAAAACTTTTCTTCATACAAGATAAATAAACAAATAAAAAAGGAATTAAAATCCAGGTGCAAGCTGGATTTTAAAAATACCATTTGCATTCCAAACAATCAGTAGTTTACCCATTTTGAGTTTTTTTGTGTTGTTTTTTTTTTTGGTGGGACTCTGGCTCATTATCTGCAGTTCATTAGTTCGTTTTTTCCCCAAGTTTCCTTTTCACTTTGTGTTACCGGAGGCATTTCTTAAGCTTTAATTACTGCAGGAGGACTAATTAAAAACACTAACTGTAAACTGTGTTAATGATTATCACAGTGTGTCCAGGAAACGTACATCTGAGATGCATGGGGACATAAAAACTGCATGACAATCAATCGATTAAAAAAAAAATAGGTATTTGTTGATAAAGACATTAAAAAGCTGAAAACAGCAGAATGATGGAATTTAATGGAAATCGACTTTATTTGTGCGTGAGCTGAGACTTTCATTGTCACTCGCTGACAGAGGTTCAATAAATCTTTAGTGTAAAAATCAAATGGCTGGTTAGTGTGGTAATAACCTTTCTAACCATTCACCTTCTATGATTGCAAGCGTTCCCTTCACATACAGACTTTTCAGTCACCTCACATCTCTTTTAAGTTTTTCACAGCCCACAATGTGTTCCATATAAGGGGTTAGCGATAATCCTACGTTTAAACAGAGGCAGAGACAGCCTCGGGCTCAGAGTGGTGTTCATGGTGTATGTGTGTGTGTTCATGAGTGTGTCTATGTGCCTCTGGTGAAAGCAGGGGCAGCCTTACGCCAGACAGACCGCTGCCAGAACACAGTAATCGCTGTGATGACAGAAAGAGGGATAAAAAGCCATCAGATTTATTTCCATGGCTCTCCTAAGGGAGAGAATTAGTGGACATTGACAGGCCAGGATTTCATTCCTCAAAGGAGGGCAATTAATCCCGTGCTACAGCGGCCAAATTCAGGCCCGTAAAAACCCAGCAGATACATATTGTATCCACTCATACAAAATTAGGAAGGCTAATCACCTCTTTTATCCTTAAATATAAACGCTGCCTGTCTAATTTCAGCCGTGCTACCAGGAGCCTGTTGTGTGAATGTCATCATATTTCCAATACCACCTCTACTGTACTCACCGACACACTTTTAATTACGCAGGACTTAGGAGACCATGTCTGCTATAATCTCCCTCGTACAAACAATAATGTGCTCAAATCAAAATAACATCCTGCAGCGGCCTATTACGCTTGCAGATTCTCACACTAGCGCTCACAACATTATACAAAGACACACATAATTAGATACTGTACACTGGTAGATACAAAACAGACACGCCAACTGCTACAGCCCCGCTGGCCTGTAACACTAGCGGGGTTCTAATTAAAAGTGTGGGATGTCAGTTGCGGGCCTCTCCGAGCACGACACGGCAGCAGTAGGCTTGGGTGCAAAGCTACTGCAGCAAGGCTCTCTGCATCATTAGCACTGCTCTTTGACAAGCTATTAAAACACATGACCGCTATAGGTTTAATCCATGCATGGCCTTATCCGTAAATTCCACTTATACTCCTCTTGCTTTCGCGCAAGCAGATTTGCAGGAACTTGTGTGCTTTTTCATGTGTGCATGATGGTGGGGGGTTGAAGTTTCCAAGCGCACTAAAAAAGAAATGACAGTCTGTCTGTGTAATTGACTTCTCCACAAGAGAGCATCCTTAATGGCAGAGGCTGGCATTACAAGTCAGTCCAGACCTGGATAAGTAGCTGACAGAAGGTAATACGAGGTGGAGAAAAAGGAGGATGACATGAGAAGAGAGAGGCAGGCTGGATTTGTGACACTCACCCCATAATGAGGCTGTTAATGTAGTCATTCCCGTCCATGTGGCCAAACTGGAAGTCCCTGGAGATGTAAGACAAATCAGTGGCATGAGAAATCGAAACAGTGCATCAAAAACAACATAAAATAGAGCAAAATGAGCACATTGTGCTGTCTCAGTGGGCTGCATGAAACTGGGACGACAATTTTCCCGCACAAATATGGAAACACATTGAATGCAATTGCATGTTTTCGCTACGGAAACCTGGGATTTTGTCAGTGCTGAAAAAAAAAAGGAAAAGAAATCCCCAAAGCTCTGTCCTGTGCTGTCTCCTGTTTCCTCATCTTTTCCACCACAGAAGACTCAGGTGATTTATCTAAACGATAAGGCAGGAGGAGGAATTCAATTTGTATCTCATTGTGCTGCACTATGTCTGAGCAGAGTGTACTGTGGGTAGACTCGGATAGGGGGGGGTTGCACAGGTCCAGGAAAGCCAGTGACTTCTGCTGAATGACTGATTATGTGGGCCTCTACATATTTATTATATTCATTTTGAATCATAGCCACATCTTGCACGTTTGTCCCCTGGGCGCTACACAATACTGCCTGCGCTTATATCAATGACATGATTATGAAGAGACTGGACTACATAATAAATCCGGTGGATGCAATAAAAAAAAATCAGTCTGTGTTAGTGATAATATTGCTGACAATAGTCGGCCAAACTGGGAATAAAGCTCATCAAAAAGTCAGTCTGTAACTTTGGCTCTGAGAGCTGCCGCAGTGTGAGTTACAGATCAGAAATAGTTTGAGCAAACTGATGGGAGGAGTACGAGATCATGGAAATTAAATTCTTTTTTACTTTATCATCAATATTTAAAGGTCCGTTTCTCGTGTATGTCCGTCTTCCCTCCCACTCCCATTGACACTTCTTAGCCAGACTGCTGAGCAGACCAGCCAAGCGGGGTGAGTAACTAACTGAGAAACTTGCATGTGAGAGAGGAGGCCTGGAGCAAGGACTATTTCTGGTAAATACTTTGACTTTGTTTCCCTCTGGAAATGTGCAAGTGTCGGTTACTTAGGGAATTTTTCTAACTGAAGGTGATATTTATTGGCGTTATCTTTAATGTCATGTGTTTCTCATGAAGAGAAGAATGTTTTCTGAAGCCTATTCCCACAGCATTAATGTTCCAGGGAAGGGATGTGGGGGTGAACAGCTATTTCCAAATACCAGCCGGTGGTTTGTAATACACAAGAAAATTCCACAGTAACATCACGTCACGCTTACCACTAGCAGGCTTTAAGCTCTCAGAGATAAACCATAAAACACAAGGTTTCTGTGCAGACAGGAATTCATTATCAACAAACCATGATCATATAAAAAATAGTATGTTTTTGGAATTATGATAAATACTATGGTAGATATGTGGTAAATCTCCCACACATACACTGAACAGGATTTAAGTCACAGATCAGCACGTTATATTAAAGGGGACCTATTGTGCTCATTTTCAGCTTCACACCTTTATTTTTGGTTTCAAATAGAACATGTTTACATGCTGTAATATAGGGCTGCCCCCTAATAGTCGACCAAATGTTAGTCGACCAGAAAGGTCATTAGTGGCAAGATTTCATTGGTTGCTTAGTCACAGAAAAAAACAAATTGTGAAACTCTATAACAGAGATATTGGATGAAGCGAGATACCCAACTCAGCTCACTTCCTGATTCAGTGACGTCAGCGCCACGCCCCCGTAGGAGACTTGCGGCAGCTCTGAATGTATTGTCGTCAATGAGGAAAATGAACGTGATCACAATTTATGGTCAATTCTTTCGCCTTATAGTCACTAAAGTAAATATTGGGTT
>NC_065516.1:14555418-14719872 GCF_006386435.1 Epinephelus moara
CTATATTAATGAAGGTTCATTAGTACGGTTTTGTATTTCTCTGTAATGTAGCACAGTGTTAACAATGTTACTGATACTATTCTTTCTCACACCTTGAACTCAAACCATTGAGTTGCCCCTCCCAAAATATATAATTGAATAACTAAATTAATATCATAAAAATGCAGGTGACTAGTCAACTATTGGCCCTAAATGATGACTATTGGTGGACTAGGAAAATTCTTAGTCGGGGGCAGCCATACTTTAATGTTAAAAAAACACTTTATTTTCCTCATACTGTCTGTGCTAGATCACCTGTATTCACCCTCTGTCTGAGATGCTCTGTTTTAGTGACTGTCTCTATAAGCCACCCTCCTGAAAAAGCTGTCTGTTCTGATTGGTCAGCGTTTCCGCGTCTTTTGAATCTTGGCATTTGTGCAGCTTCACTGCAGCTGGTGAGTGGCAGTATGGGAGAACAGCAGCACTTTCTATTCACCAGAATCACCAATAAAAGCTTTAAAACACAACCAGACATGTTTTATTGGTACACAAAATTGGTAAGAAATTTAACAACATCAACAACCAATTTCCCCTGACATTAGCATGTAGCTACATGTAGCAGTGTATGTAAAATAAACACTTGCAGTTCCGTGCCTGTAGCAGATGACCATATAAAGAAATCTGTGAGGAGCTTACGTCAGCTTGTATTGAAAATGAAAAAAATCATTGGAAACAGAGTACAAAGAACGCTCTGAAGCCTGAGGTTGTTGCTTTTGATTACTTTTACATACATTTACGTCATTATCTGAAACTTTGGCCACGATTAATAAGCGACAGAAAAGAAGGAAAAGTATAATAAGTCTCCTTTAAAATACAAGGTATCTTTGCAGACAGAAATTAATATTAAAAACAGTATATTCTGGGAGCTATACTGAGTACAATGGTGGGTATGAGGAGAAAAACCTCCCACATGTGCACTGGACAGGATTTAAATCACAGATCATCACATACAATATTAAAAATCATCAAATTTAAAGCGATCCTGTGTGATATTTTTATATGATTTAAGCATCTGTCAAATTATTCAGATTGCATAATTTTTTGTTAAAAAGTTGAGCCTTGACAGAGTATTGGCTTGCAATGCTGTGCATCTTTCATAATACTACCACTGGGGCAGAGGCTTTATATATTCTTAAACCTATTGATTTATTTTGGCCACTTACAACACAACAAGCTGTTAATGCAATGGTGACCTTGTAAAGTTGATATGAGGAAAGTAGGAAAACAGTTTTATATTAGCATTCATTTAGCTTTTAATTTTGGCCTTCACCCATCGAATATCTGGCTCTTTAGCTGCTTAATGCTCCACTATGCTCACCAGCTAGTCTCTAACTATATCTGCAATGTGGTGCTGAGCAGGTAGCATACAGTGGATTTATGAGAGCTGTTTGGCTGAAAACAGCTCACTGCTGCGCCTGGCAGCAGTGGGTGCTGAGACTGAGCCAAAACAATGAGCTGAAAGACACTTCAAAGCTTGAGTCGAGGCAAACTGCAGAACCTACTGATCAGTAAGATTGAGAGTGACATCTCTCACAATACAAATTTAATCAATTTCAAACATAAACATTTTGATTAGTGCAGCTTCAAGACATTTTAAATGTTAAAAATGTTGCTCAACATCTAATTGCCTTTCAAGAGGTAGGTACCAATTTATCGGCCGAACAACGGTATTGGCAAATATTCACCTTGTTCACAGATGGCACTGGCTGATGTTTATCTGTAGTCTCATGTAAATTTTGCGCAAGCTCAATGTTGCGTCGGTTATTTGCAGTGACAGCAGTAGCTAGCATACCCAGCTGCTGATTCGGAAAAGGCGAAGCTGCTGGCTGGACCGTCTCTGGCATGACATTAGATGGAAATGGGTGCCATGCAGGACATGTGGTTTCTTTTTCACATATGCCCTCAGTGAGCAGCTGTTAAAAGAGTATTTCACCAATATTTATGCAGGTATGTGTCACCATACTGAGGGTAGTGTGTGCAGATGTACCACATGTTACCAGCTCCTGAAGCTCCCTGTTTGTCTGTCAGAGAACACAAAACACACCATCTATGACTTGAAATGATACGTATTTTTGCTCCAGCACAGTGGGGAAGCCTGACACCGTTCATGTGCACACTCTCCCCACACCCCGACAAAGAAAAGGCAAAGTATCCCTTTAAGCTCTGCGTCTCATACCCTGGATGAGAAGAGAAATAGACTGAGCTGCAGCTGGGCAGACATGCTGATCTTTGTAAAGAAAAACATGCATCTTACTAAGAAGTAGGCAGGCAGTGATTTTTTTCTTTTTATCAATATTTTTAGAAAAGGAGGCACACTGTATGATAAATAAACAACGATTTAAAAAATAAATAAATAAATAATCAATATTGGCATTGGCTATCGGCCAAATTGTTATTTTGAAAATCAAAATCGCCCAGAATTTCATAATCAGTGTATTCCTACTGCGTACTATCTGAAGCCTCAGCAGTCAAGGGCGGTTTATGGACAGTAAGTCAAAGGTTTCAGTTTGTGAAGAAGCTCTTTTTGAAGAGGTTTCTTGTCTGGCTTTGTTGCACGAACTCTCTGTGCAGCAACTGGCACATAAAAGCCAAGACAATAATAACTGGTGCTGAATTTCAGCCTGACACACACCCACTAACTGACGAAATCAGACTTTCCCACAAGTGCAATTTGCCACATGTAGGCATGTGCCTTTCTCCCCCCCTACACACAGACTAGTTCCACTCAGATCTGCATTCATTGTGCTGTCAAAATGCTACAACTGGTGGGTGAGCTGAACACCACCACATTTATTACTGCTTCAAACGGCGTCAGCTCATTCAAATGTCACTCATCACCTATGATCTATAGTCTGCGCGCTGTCACCGCCCACCAACGGGGGCGTCGCTCGAGCCCACAACTTGTAATTACAAGTACCGTTTAGGTGTGTCAGAACACTGCAGGCAGCTCTGATCTCAGTGGGGTTTCTAAAACTCTAAAGTCTTCAAAAAAAAAAAAAAAAACACAGCACAGAGTAGTGTGGCGGATAGCAGTCCAATTGATGATAGGAATCTGTGTAATTCAATAAGTCCTAATGGGAATGCTCGGAGTGGGAAACACACTTTGATCATGGCGGTCTGAGATACACCTCTTCAATGAAAAGCAGAAATCCATCTGATGAAGCAACATGGTCCATGACGGGGTGCAGTGAGGAACCTAAGCGCAACATAATGATGAAAATGTAATACATTTTTCTTTTTAATCCTTTTGAGGAAATCCTCTTGTCGCCTGCCGCCCTGCTGGGAGCGATCAGAGATAAGGGTCAGCTACAGAACAGCGACCTTAGAGCTGATTTGAATTCAAGCCACTTGAGCTAAGCATGTTCGCTTTAACCTGGGTCCTCCAGCTAAAGGATGACCTACCTACTGTACTCACTAAATCATCCTGCTGCACACACGCAGCAATTGTTTCAGGGGTCCCATGTTACAGGTCCAGTGTGTGGGATTCAGGGGGATATACTGGCAGAAATGGAATACAATAAGTATGTTTCCTTCAGTGTATATTCACCTGAATCATTGTGCTTTCATTACCTTACAATGAGCTGTTTGTATCAACACAGGGCTCACCATGTTGCACTGCTATGTTTCTACGGTAGCCCAGAAAGGACAAACAAAACACTAACTCTAGATAGAGCTACGCGTTTTCACGTCAGCCCCTCCACAATGAGCAGCATTGGCAAAAACAAAAAACACTTTTTTTAAAACTTGAAACTGCTTTCTTCTGTGTTTTTACCAGTTTAAATCACTGAGTCCATTTGTTTTGGACAGAAGGAGACCTCTGTGGATAATTTAGGTCCCAGTAAAAACTTCCTGAATGTCTAGATCAGAAATAAGGCGGGTGCACATTAGCAGGTGCTGAGCAAACAGCCCTTTTGCGACACACCAAACAATGTTGGAGAAACACAGATTTTGAACGTGAAACTGCATAATTCAGTGTTTCTACCAGTTCTTATCACCTGGTCCGTTTGTTTTGGAGAGTAAGAGACCTCCTCTGATAATTCAGCTCCTGGTAAAAACCTCCTGAACAATGAACACTGAAGGAGTCCTGGGAGGGATGTATGATAATGGACTCATTTGACCAATACCCGATACCAATATCGATACATCCACTTTTTTCCCTGCCTAATTTTAGTGATAAGTCTCCTCTGTAGTGGAATTAATGTCATATTATGCTGGCAAACTCTTATCGTGATGGCCCACCAGCAGATGGAGACATGAAATATAATACTTGTCAATATATATAATATTCATTCATTGTACAAAATAAGAAAAAGTACGTTGGCCGATTCTGATAGTTAATTTTAAAGCCGATATCGGCTAATACTGATGACGTGCCGATATAATCATGCATCCCTAAATCCTAGCCTGAAGAAGTTTCAGCTGGGTGCGATCTGTAAGCCTCGCCACTAGATGCCACTAAATCCCCCTAAACCTTACACACTGAACCTTTAAATCATTTGAGAGTCTGCGATCTAGGGCTGAACAAGTCATAAAATACTATTGAAATCACAATATGGCCAAGTGCAATATTCAAATCGCAGGAGCTGCAATTTTTTGCCATTGTAAACACAGAAAGCAGAAAAAAAAAGCAAAAACTACATCATTATCATTTTTTTTTTTTTTTTTTCCCCGGTGATAATGAAGTGCAAAAATTACCATCCCCACAAAAATCGCAACTCATATAGCAATCGCAATGCCTGTCAAAATAGTCGCAATATAATTTTTTGGCATATTGTGAACCCCTGCTGCGTTCTTACATCATCTGTTTCCTACTAGCTTTTATTCCGACCTCTCCAGTCCGGTGAAAATAACAGTAATACTGTTGTGAAATTATACATTTGGAGTGCATTCCCTCTTTGTATTCAGAGCCTTGCTTAATTGGCTCCTCTCCAGTAAAAGAACAGGTCGAACAAGGCGGTGAGCAACACAAACATCCCGTCTCCAGTTGGAGCCGGAGAAAACAGAAATTATGCATTAATACAAACCGAGCTGAGTTTTTGACTGACAGCTGAAAAGAACACCTATATTTGGAAGCTGACATTTTGCATAATTACCTTTCTACTGAACCTCAACCAAAACAGACGTGCCCCGACAAAGGCATAAACTTGCTTGTGAATAGACAGCCGGCGCTCCCCGGTGAGCGCGCCAACCTCGAATAAATGTATAAATTGGATATTCATCTTTGACCTCATGGCGTATCCGTGCCTTACCTGTTAAAATGTTCTCTGTATTCCTTCGCCACCCTCTGAATCAAGGTCTTTAATCTAAAAGCAAATGAGAAGAGAGCGAAACACCACATGAGTCGGGTGTCTAACCTTTTTGTTTTTAGACTGAAGCCTGTAATTTGTGGGGAAGATCCAAACAATAACAGAAAGTCTTATCTTTATTTGAAAGCAGTGCACTTGGGCACAACTATAGTGGTAAGCGTGGGAGTGTGTGGGAGTAATTTATATTGAACCACGCTTTTTAATTTCAGTGTTCTTTGTACCTGCCACTCTCCTCTGTGGGGTCCTTCTCATCGATGACTGCAATCGCCACCAATTTGCCTGAGGTGGCAGACAGGGATTACAAATCACAATCACACACACAAAAAGAGGGTGAGAAGACAATGGCAGGCAGATAAGAGGCTGTGGAGGAGACAAATCACCTCTCAATCGCGGGAAAGAAAGGAAAGAGGCACCGAGAGCGCTTTATTCATTCATCACTCAAACATTAAGCTAGCTTAGGCTTTCTACTTGGTTGAACAGGAAACAAGTGGTCACTTTCTGGTAGAAGAGCTATTTCAGTACCATTCAAAACCCAAACCCACGACACGACAAATAGGTCTACTTAAAAAAACAAAACAAAACTGTTACACAACTTATAAGGTCTGTTTTTCAGACTTGTATTGGTTTGAGGATAGAAACCCCTTGTTGCTGGGATGAGAGTACCAGCCTGCCCCCTGGTGGTCACTGATGGTGGTTATGTGGGGATAGGTTGAGGTTATGTAAAGGCAGTGAACAGCCTGTCATGAAAAGAGATGATATTTCACATGGTATAAGTTGCAGCATGTGGAGTGGCAGTTCAACCA
Organism: Epinephelus moara; assembly: GCF_006386435.1. NCBI lineage: Eukaryota > Metazoa > Chordata > Actinopteri > Perciformes > Serranidae > Epinephelus > Epinephelus moara. The sequence continues at coordinate 14,561,567 of NC_065516.1, forward strand.
TGAAAGCTATTTCTAAATGGTAACATGTGTTAAGTGGACCAGAGCTACTGGATACGAGAATACTTCCAGCCCTCCCATGTGCAATATTCATCTCAACATATTCCCAGAATAACTTTGATTGCATTGTTCTCAGGCTTGCAGAAAAAAAGGAATGCAGTTAACAATAGTTTTTGTATAGTTTACTCTGTGTTTTTTTTCTACAATACTTGGGAATATAACCTACAAAAATGTGCCTAATTAACTCTTTGCAGTGCCTAAGTAGGGGCACCAAATCTACTGTTGATGCAGCTACATCACTCGTGTATACTGTCAGAAAAAACAAGCCCATTTTGTTACATTGCTCAGCTACAGGCAAATGTTTTCAACTAAAGGAAACACCACAATCTCAGGTTAAAGGAACACTTGGCAAGAGGCGGGGTACACCCTGGACAGGTCGCCAGACTATCACAGGGCTGACACATATAGACAGACAACTATTCACACTCACATTCACACCTACGGACAATTTAGAGTCACCAATTAACCTGCATGTCTTTGGACTGTGGGAGGAAGCCAGAGCACCTGGAGAAAACCCACACTGACATAGGGAGAACTTGCAAACTCCACACACAGGAGGGCTCCCCACCCTGGGTTTGAACCAGGACCCCTTTTTCTACAAACAGTCTGCCGATGAGTACATGCCTGAGAAACTCTATGGAATGCACAAGGAGAGTTCAAACGTACGTGCTTGGCCAGGTACACTACTTGTATGCGTTTTGAAGTGTTTCGAATATCAAGCTTTTAACAAAAATGCTTGTGTTTGGGAAGATCTGAGCATACAACTAGATATATAGCGGACTGGATTTTACTTTTTGCACGAGTTGTGTGAGACTTTGTAAACAGATGTTTTGATATAGTTTTGCTTTAGTGAAACGCGGACCCCTTTAACTCCAATTCGTCAAGACTTTTCTATGTTTTTGGATTCTTCGTTCACCGTGGAGGCATGCAAGGAAAACAAAGTTTTCCCGATGACTTCAAGGTAACACGGGGTGAGTAACTGATACACAAATGACTGTTCTGAGGGTGAAGTATTCCTTTAACACTGAAGGGGCCACTTTCTCAGAAGTTCATAAATTGTAACTAATGGCTAAAAGTTATTAGTTTTGTTGGCGTTTTTGCCTTTATTTGACAGATGACATGACTGTATAGACATTAGGAAGACAAAGAGATATGGCATGCAACAAAGGTCAAATTGAATCCTGGACATTGCACTATACCCACTGGCTACCAACGCACTCCAGAATGTCTTAAATAATGGTTATTGGTAATGGTTAGTACATCTTTTCAGATCAGATGTAACTGATCTGAAAAGATGTTTTTATCCTTTCTGTGTGGTAATAATGCAGTTCAAATGCTGATAAACCATCAATACTCTGAATAGGTTTTCTCTCTCTGATAAGACATTGAGTCTATGAGGAAGCATTTTAATAAAGTTATTCATTAAGAGTGACAAGCTTTAGTTTCAAATTCGTCTGGTAGAAGCTAAAAGAAAGAGCTATTAACACTCAACCTTCACTGTGAAGTGATGTAATCCATTTACAAGACATCCATCTAGCAAATTGTAAGCATCATATTTCTTAAAATCTTCTAAAGCATATTTATAGACTGGACCAGCTCATTTTCTAATTCATCGGATGGTGGACTAGACGTTGTTTATCTGGCTGACTGTGCTGAATTGACTATTTGTGTGTCTAATGCTGCTTACATGAAATCAGGAAGACATTTGACAGCAAACCGGATATATCATTTTCATGGACGAAAGCAGGATGGTAAAATGAGGCGAGACTGTCGGAGAAACCTGCAACAGTAACGGCAGCAAGCATTGCTGTTTGAAGTTAAAGTATTTTAACTTTTTGCCATCATGCACAATGAAATTTACCACCGGATGTTACACACATTCTTTGCAAACAATATGGTGTCACCATTGCAACATATTGTCATGCATGTTTTGTTTTAACGTCGTGCCATTCTGTCGGACTGTTTGTTTCTCCTGTGCCGTTCAGAGGGTGTTTTCTGTTTGCTGTCTACTGTCTGCCTGATTTCATGTAAACGCAGCATAAATCCAGTGAATATTGTGCAGAAAGTTTGATGTTTATGGGCCAAATTTTGAGGACATTCACACCAAAATATATAATTATCTTTAGTCTTTGCTGTGCCTGTGACATTCTGTCACTCACTGTACACTACTTTGGATTAAGATGTGGTGAAAAATATGCTGTGCAGTCTTTCTTTCAAGAGGGTTGGTTGTGTTTTAGTTACAAGACATACTATCAACATACTGCCACTGAAGAATAGCCTTCAAATGCATCTGTACACCACAAAGCAGGGTTTCCTTTCATCTGGTAATTATCCAGTAAAATCTGAACATTTTGAAATCTCTCCAGTCATAATGTCCAGTGTAAATGATTCCAAACAAGCGAGCGTCAGCGACAAAATCAGTTTGACTGTATTGTTTTCTGTTGGAATGTCCTAACTGGCTGTGAGTGATGCAGGTGCTGCTGTTTCGAGCTTAACTTTTTAAAAACTTTTGATTCCTGATGCTCATTTTGAAAGCGTCACAATGGACGAGGAACAGCCAATTCATGAAATTGAAATAAGGAGTTATCTACACCAATGGTGTGCCAATCCAGGTGTACCATGGAATTTTGCGATAACCACACATTATTACTGCAATATTCAACTGGGACTATGCACTAAGTTATTAATGAATTTTTAATTGACTGTATCAGCATGTTGTGCGCACCCATTTCCTTATAGAGAGGTGAACACTACCCAAAAAATGCAATTTAATTCAATTAAAAAAGCCATCACTGGGAATCTATAAGTGTCTGACACATCACATTATATTACATTATTTTATATTATTTCCTGTTTAAATTGATGTGTTATTGGTGTTGGATGTAAAAAGTTGGATCAGTTGTACATGACCATCTCTAATAACAACCTCATTGCTGTTGGCTGTATTGTATGTCCTTTCCAGTGAATATCAAAATATAAAATGTGTGATTTCTGTCTAAAAAGTATTAACGTAAGAAGTTAGCAAGAAGGCTACTAACCAATCTTTTAAGTGGTTACTTCTCCATTGGTTTGTTTACACGACATAACAGCACTAACAGTCGTTTTTAAGCTCAGTAAACACAAATAACATGACTGTAATTTCTCCCATTTGTCCGGGACATTGAAATCTACTAGGACATGGAACAGAACAGAAACCCTGCCACAAAGAAAACACAACTGCCTTCTGTGAATCTGTCAATTGTATTTTGTTTCCAATTTTATCCTCGCCTCTGCCTGTTCTCTCTTAAGTTCTGACCCATAAATAGATCTAAATTGCAGCTTGAGACTATTCATTGATTTTGGTCACACTGGTATTTATGGGTGCATAGACTTGCGTGGGATGAGGCTTTTAAAGCATCAAAATATCACTCTGCCACCCCAAAATGAGCCCATGGGCATGAAACCTGACACTTGATTGAAAAGCCTTTAGAGACGAGGCTGAAAGATTTTATACTGTTTCCACAAACTTCGGTCTAAACTCTGAGTTATTGTAACAGACTGAAGCTACAGACTACGGCGTCTTTAATCAGTCGCAGTGTTTATCCAATTAAGGTGCTTTAGAGACTGTTTTGTGTTCAGAATGACAAACTGCAAATTTGGTACAAATGACTTAGATACTGACTGTAAGCGGCAACAAATGTAGGTAAAACTCAACCGTTAAGCATCACTGATCACTGAGTCAAATGCACATAAAGCGGTAAAATACTGTGTCTAATATTAGAAAGCACAGCTCTCTTTGCACACAGCATCAATTTACTGTTTAACAGACAGTTTGTATTTCACTCTCGAGCTTAAATTTCCTGTGGGAGAGACAGTGTGCGTACATTTGAGTAAGTAGCACAACATGGTCTAAATCTGGAGGGAAGTGACAGACTCTCCTATCAAACCCCCGACACACAATTAACGCTGATACTGTTGCGAGGAACTTTTGACAAGAGCAGCTCTGAAATATTTGATTTTTAATTATAAAGTCATCATGTGGTAGATTGGATATTTGGGGGCTGGGATGTTAAATATTAAAGATTTTTAGTGTGAAATAGCATTAAAGAGGCAGGCTGAATAAGGCTGTGTGCTGATGCACTCCAAATTATGTGCTGGTAATCATTCGGTAATTTAAAAGTGTTGACTATTGACTTTGGCTCCATCATCATTAAGAGTTATAGAGCGCAAAATATAAAAATCTACACTGAAAAAGTCATCATGCTCATGACTAACAAATTATCACCGTTTATAATGTTTCAAAATAAAATTGAGCGGAAACGAGGCAGAGAAAGAATTGGCATCTATTCTGATAATTGTTTAAGTGCTTTATTGTTATGCAAAAATGGAATTTCTAGATCCACATTCTCAAATGTGAGGACTTCCTGTATTTCTTTATCTCATGTGACAGTAAACTAATATAATATGTGTACTAATATAACTAAGCATCTGAAGATGTCACCTTGATAAAAACACTTTCTGAAAATAACAGTTTGTTGCAGGCCTAAAATTAATCTATATGTAATATGTAAGAGATATTGCCTGATGAGGAATGAGGAATTAATGGCTGGTTGCCTCCTCTGAGTCCATTAATCCCTGATAATGGACACCTCGAAGGGCATTATCCCCTTTATACCATGGTCACTTGCAGAAGAGAAAAAAAACAAGACTATTCATTTATATTTTTATGCGTTTTTCAATCAAAATCTAAAGTTTTTCACAAGCCATAACTCCTGGTAACGCTTGAGGCTTGGACTAACACCTGGAACAGTCATTACCACCCCACAGGGTTCTTATATTATGGAATTGGGCTCACTACTCCAGTAAATAGGACGAGCCTTAGATACGACTTGACAATGAGAGATATTTCTAGTCAGCTCAGCTTATAAAACCCTTTGGCCAAGCTTAAAGCCAGAAAGCTAACGTTAGGGCTTGATCACACAAGACGCATCACCAGCAACCACTGTTTTCCTATGTTAGGTCACACCTGATGTGGGCTTCTCTCTTGCACTGTTTTTCTAGCAGTTTTTGGACATGCATAAAAGTAGGAATATCCTCAACTTTTCAGTGCAGAGTTGCTCCACTTGTCAATTTCACACTTGGCCCAAGTAGCTAATGAAATCAAGCAACAGGCAGGGGTAACTACAGTTCTGATGCTGGTAGATGTGGTAGGAACAGTGGGACAATGACAAATGCAGATGAAAAGTTGATTTTAGCCGTATTTAATCATGACTAACACTAATTGGGGTTGCATGAGCAGCCAGGTAACTCCCAGGTGAGTTAATGCTGCTTACTTTACCGATAAATAAGCTAGCTAGCATGTTAGCTGTTGGGCTGTGAGAGAGATACAGAGTATGTGAGAGGGAAGGGGGGTTTATGTCTTATGTCGTGATAGTTTCATGTAGGCTACGTTCTTAGAGAGAGACAGAGAGACAGAGAGAGGAAGACCACATGTAAGGAGGAGTAAAGGAGTTTGTGTGTTTTTCATTTATCACATTTGACCACCCTGTTGCACACGCAGCCTTGCTCCACACGTGGGCCATACTGTTTTGCCTGCTGTGCTCTTAAGGGAGGCTTTGACTGCATCCCTGTTGCTACGGTTACTTATTCTAGATACAGGCTGATACTATGCAGCCAGCGCATCAATCTAGAATGGTGAACAGATAATTTAACAGGAACTTCTTAGTAGGCATCCATTACTATTTCACCTTTATGTCTATGCTGGATTATGGTGATGTTTCATACATGCATGCATCTTCACAGTGCCTACACATGCTGAAAGCTGTCTACCATGGATCTACCATGGCCATCTTGAAAACAGATTTTTAACCTTAATGAGTCTTTTTACTCCTGGTTGAATAAAGGTTAATAAAAATATAAATTATCAGGAATTATTCGACCACACCATGGAATAAGACTACGATATGAATATGTTATTTGGAACAAGTCATGGGAGTGAAGAACATATTCTGGATGACAAATTTTATGCATACGCCACCTGTTTCTCCCAGCTCATACAGTGTGAAGCCATCAATCTGAAGGTACCCTTGGAAACGCTCCTTGTTCACCCACGATGACAAACTCGCATCTTCGTACTCTGCAACACAAAGACACACAGAATCTCTCAGAAGCAGAAGCACACAACATATTTGTATTAAAAGCACAGCACAACAGTGTATTGATGCCTGGATTGTGAGAAGATCACAGTGTTTACCTCCTGTGCGCTCTCTAGGGAATAAAGAGTGGGACACAAGCTGAGTGTTCATGGACAGAGGTCAGTTAAACAATGATCAAAAATTGTTTTGACAGAATGCTGCCTCTGGGTTAAGTAGTCAGGGAGGCTATTTTGGCTCTGACACAGCAAATGGATTGAGCCAGAGCAAGCAGATTGGGAATCGATCCAGAGGTAAACAATCAAAAGGTATCAGTTTGGTTTTCAAGATGTACATGAAAGAACATTTCGCTCAGTCTGGATTGTCCACAATCAGCATTAATTTCCCACTTACCAAACAGACAAGATGTCAAGATATAAAATGAAAAGTAATTTTCATTCACAATAGATGCTGTTTTTTTCTGAGATGCTGGCTCACCTAACCTCATTTTCACAGCTATTATGCCTTTTAAAAAAACACATTTGGTTTGTAAATGATTCTGCATGCGTACTACATTCATTTTCAGGACACAGTTTTGGCAGATTTTTACACATTTGGAGTGAATGCATAATTCAACAGATGCATTAGGCAAAAAAAAAAAAAGATAAAGTGCAACAAATAAATAAAAAATAAAGTAAAATAAAGGATAGCTTCCTGAATGTGAACCACATGTTGTTGCCACCCTAGCATCTGGAGGCAACATGTAAACGGTAACCAGAGTCTGTCCCTGGAGGGTATAAACAGGGTGTAGCGAGGCTGCTCAAACAGTGCTGTTTTCTCCGGCTGAGAGAGGCTACAGGATGTTCATAATTGATGTCAAATGTAGCTGGGACCTCATTATGACATGTTAATAAGTTATCATGACCTTTTTGCTACCATTACAGTAATTACAACAACACTGATGACTTTAACATGGTTCTTGAGCTGCTCCCCAAACGAGCTGGGCACACAATACCGAACATGACAACCTAAAACCTGAACACGCTTTTAAACCCCCCGGGGTCGTAGCTTTTATTAGATTCGAAATGACCTTAATGCATTGCAATCTATTTCTCGTGCTGCTGCTGTGCAACGGAAGAGTTGTTGTTAAAGCTGCTGAGTCAGTCATCTGGTAGACATTCCACAGAGTTCTTTCCACAGATGTTCTGGCTTTATAGACAGCACGCAGCTGCCCGACTCTCCTCCCAGAAGCGAGGGAGAGAGCTGAAGGCCCCATACTGGGATCGTACAGCCCGATGAACCTCTACACTGACTGAACCTGCTTCACCTTCAAACAAATTAGAGCGGCTCTCTTCCTGGGTGCCAACCTCGCAATCTCCATACTGCCCTACAGGAGCCTGTCAGCCCAGAGTTCACACAGCGGGAGACAAGAGAAAAAGATGAGAGGCAGGAGGGGGAATAAAAACAGACAGTGGGTGGAGTGAGGATGATCCAGTGTCAGAGTTTCGCGCGGAGGGAGGAGGCGGCTCTGACACGTTTCAAGGATGAAGGTTAATGGCACGGATGACCTCCAAGACAATGCAAATAGCGCAGAAAGAAAACTAGAGGGAGAGGCGAAGAAGAGACGGAGAAGAGGAAGTGAACATCAAAGATAATTCAAACAGGGTGAGACGCAGAATGTGGCAAAGGATGAAAAGATTGATGAAAGACAGCTCAATGAGATGACGGGACAACATGTCTCGCTTTCTCAGAAAAAGGATAATCCTTAAAGATAAACAATGAAAATGCTTTAGCTAGTTGCCAAAAAGCACAACAATAAGGCCACAGTGAGAGATGGAAAGCATGTGTGGAAGACATGTGGAGCTCAGTTATGGAATCAGCTTCTTTAAATTTAGGCTGCAGCTAACAGCTATTTTCAGTGTTGATTAATCTGCCCATGATTTTCTCAATTAATCATTTTGTTGATAAAGTATCATTAGTAAAACATGTCCTGTATAATTTCTCTGAGCACAAGGTGATGACAAATTCTCACATTTAGGAGAAGCATGAAACAAATGTTTGGTGTTTTTGTTTAAAAAATTAATTAAACGACCGTCAACCTACTAATCAATTAATCAAATAATCATTGGAGGTCTACCTGATTCGTAAGAAAGCAGGCTGGTTGTTTATCACATTCTCCAGCCTACCTTAGCATGTTAGTATGCTAACATTTGCTATAACACAAAGTGCGGATAAGCTGATGGGAATGTCATTGGTTTTTCAGGTTTTTAGCCAGAAACAAAAGTATTAGACAAACTGACGATTGTTAATGGATGATGGCACAATATGAAACATCTGGGGATCCACAAATTATTACAGTTCATCCTCTGGGGACAAAGGGTATTTGCACAAAATTTCAAGGAAATCCATCCAGTAGTTGCTCAGATATTTCACTCAAAACCATAAATAAAAACCTCATGGTGGCACCAGAGGAAAAGTCAAGGCATCACCATAGTCAGTAAGAGTAATCCTCTGGGGACCATGAAAATTTCTACAAAATTTCATGGTGATCAATCCTACAGTTGCTCAGATATTTCAGTCTAGACCAAAGTGTTAGGCAGAAAGACTGACACCAAGGCCTAATCCACACCTACATGGATATTTCTGAAAACTCAGCTTTCTCTTTGTGTTTAGGTCATTGAAACACAAAGTCCTTTTGTAAAACTCCATCCAGGGTGAAAGTTTTTGGAAACTCAGTGTTCAGTGTTGATGTGTAGACAGTAGACTGGAGTCTAGTTTTGCACTGTTATCTCCTTTGTACGGCGTTCCAAATGAGGCAACATTTCTTGCAATGGCAGATGTGTCAAAGATAGTGGTGGCTTTGACCTTGCTAACAGGACTTGTTACATGTCAACACATAAATGTAGAGTTACAACTCTTCCTAAAATACAGCCGGTGAGCGAACTCTGGCTAATGGAGTACAAAAAAGTGTCCAGATCTACAACAAGCGACAACAACACTCAGGGAGTATCGAGCTTGCTGTTGCTCTGAAAACAGATTAGAGGTGCACAAAGCTTCACCAGAACAGAGCCAGGGCAAGCGGTTTTCAAAATAAGCGTCCCATCACTTAGCCTGTTCGCTAATGCACGGAGCAGGCTAGGATTTCATTGGGAAACACTGAACCAATCTGATGTTCGCTTGCTCACTTGTTTGCATCGTGACCAGTTAGAAATAGGTGTTACTCTTCCACTATATTGAGGAACAGAGGCATCAGAATGCACTATGGAGGTCACCACTCCATGTAGCCTTTCAATCATAGCTTTTTCTGAGGCTTCTGATTAGCCAACATCTTCTTCCTTTTTGCGTGGCTTTAGGGTGAGGGTTGTGTCACCGCCTGTTGGTCTGGCATGTTATTGACAGCGATTACATTGTGTTCTTGCATTTTCATTTGGACAGAGAGTTTTTTAAAACGGTGCTTGTGTGGAGGGAAAAAATATTTTTTAAAAATACTGCTGTACTAATGGACTAGGCCTAAAACTAACAAACAAAATAGCTGGATTATTTAGGGTTGGGTACTGAAGTTAGTAGTTTAAAGGGTACTGACCAAATTCCATTGGTACTACAGTACTAACTCATGTTACATCTGTAGGTGCCAAATTTCGGTAACTGAGAGCTCATCTAGGTGAGAACGCCAGGCTTAGACAGGAGGCAGAGGTGCTGCGAAGCGTCCCAAAGCCTAGAAGCCAGATACAGAGCTCTGGGAGAGCTTAGTCAGCTTTCCAGCAAGCCAAAACTATCGCTACAGTGCCGACCTGCCACAACAGTTTTAGTCTACTATGTCACCCCTACAGCTTGTAAAAAATAAATTTTTGTTATTACAGAGAAGGTAAAGTGCTGAAAAAAGGTACTGTTGGGTATCAGTACCAAATTCCAGGTACTGGTACCCAGCTTGAATTATGATACAGTGGTGGAAAATATGGTCACCGTGTCATCCGCACTGACCTTGTTGTTTGCCAACTCAAATAACCGATGAAGTGAATACTTTCCATGTGTGCTGTCACAAAATATCATCAGTGTGTTATCACCTTTTTAAGTGTGATCTCGTCTTGTCATCACATTCATGGGCCGTTAATCCGCCTGTCATTTAAGTGCTACCAATAAACACATGCAAAATAGTGCGGCCTCACAGCTGGCTGTATCTTTCCATACAAGGAGCGGTGAGGCCAAACCATAAACCACTGTAACAGATTAACAGAGAGCCTGATGCTGAGCTCTTGAGTATTAACTCATGTGCATTCACACTCAAAACACGTTTGAAAAAACACTCCTGTCAAGGCAAACAGCATGCTGTGAGGACTAACATACATCCTAATTACATTTTTCAGTCCTCTTACAGCGCTAATACATAGCCCAGCAGATTTCACTGCATGCGAACGATGATCAAAACCATTTGGCCCTTGAAGCACAATAACAGTGCAGACCTGTATGAAACTGAGGATTTGAGTTATTAAATATGTATGAGCCTCTGTGCTGTACCATATTTTAACAGCTCTCTACAAAAGGGATGCTGCTGTTTGTGATGTGCACTAAACCAATCAAAGCGCAACCATATGTCAAATATCATTTTACGCAAAGCGAGAGGCCGTGTTTGGACAGTGTGGCTTTCCTCAATGGTGTCTATTGTTTAAAAACACAAGTCAGACCTGCACAATGAGAACAGCAAATGTGCTCTGAATTTCTGTATTTGTATTTTGAATCTGCTTCTAGATAAAGGTTGCTTGTATGTTTTGGGAATATACAAGCCTCTGTAGCTGGTGGATAAACAGTACAGCTAATAAAAAATATATTATGTGTGTGATACATCCAGACATGAGTCCTAAAGGTGGAAATGAGTCAGCATTTCAGCACTCCCTGTTCCCTTGTTTTGAAATCAACTGGGGTTTTTTTTAATGGGTTTTTGCTTCAATGTCTGAATTAAGGTCTGTGGTTAACACAATCTTAAGAGATTTTCACGTTATGCTCAACTTCATAAATACAAGACATCGTCACGCCTAACACTGCTTTCAACCTTGTTGTGGTGACGACACTAAAGGCATACGAACGCAGTGTAGGACATTTACAGCCTACTGTTAGCTTTATACTTCTGGTGATTGCATTTACACTTCAAAAATCATAAAAGTGGTGTTCACTTGTGAAGATTATCTTGCTGAACAAAACATTTAAGTACCATAAGCATTTGTTTGCTACAGAGCTTATTTTCTGTGAGGGAACCAGGGCGATGCTGACTTCCATGTCAGCCTACAGAAAAACCATCATCCCTGCAGAACTCTACAGTCGGCCATAAAACAGTGTTACTGGGTGCCTATGCAAATGTGTCTCAGAAGTTCAGCCAAATAACATTTGATAAAAAGTGTCTGACGGAACATCATGCAAAGTAAGTGTCACAGAAAACCACATAAGGTGCCTTGGGCTCATTTATACCCTCATTCAACATCCAGTCGGTGGACTTGCAGTGAGAACAGTTCTCTGAGAAAAACACGGCACAGCTGGAAAGAAACCAGATGCTGAGAACCACAGGTGGTAAAAAAAAATAGAGCAGGCAAACTACTTTCTCTGATGTAGAGTGGGAAATTTCTTTTTTTGCTGTCATTGTAGGTAAGTGTTTAATGAGCTGCACTCTCATTATTTTCATCCATTTCCACCTACAATAACCAATAATAATTACAGCATTTTTCTTCAACTAGCTCTAAAGGCTTGAAAGGGGAGAGGAGAAATCCACCATGTGAGGAAGGACACAGCCGTGTCATTTTGCCACGCTGCTCCCCTTCTCAGTCCTTGACAAGCTTAATATGCCGTCACCATGGCAATGCTAGACATTCGACACATCCTCCGTATCAAGGTCCTGGAGGACTCTTCAGAATGTGGAGTTTTTGTCATCAGCGTCTGCTGTGGCGAGCCTCTCCTGCTGCGGTTCTGGTGCAGGAAGCCTCCCTTCCGTAATGGTCAGGTGGAGCAGACGGATGTGAGCTTGCAGACAGCGGCGAAGGTGGATTTTGTTCTCCGTGCGCTACACCGCGCACCAAACCTGCCCAACAGCCACTACTGGTGCCCGTTTGTGTTGACGTTGTGTCTTGATGCTCTTCCCTTCCGCTTCCGCCTCCCAGCTCGGGCCCACAGCGGCAGCAAAATACAAGACATCATGGAGGAATGTGGTGAACTCACGCTGTTGCGGTGAGAAGCTTCGGATTGGAAAAAAGCAGCTCCTCTAAGCCTCATATGTCATGTACGATCCTTCTGCAGAGACCTGACAGCTGCTGCAATGATTCAATTCTTGGCTTTAAATGACTGTATGTATACAGCACCAGCTCTGCACTGATTTCTTTGGCCTAAACTGTGGTCTCTCATGCCCATCCACCCTCGCCTGCTATGCATGTCCGCCCAGAGACAAACCACCACAACATCACTGGCCTCGCCACACACACAATAGTGGGCAGAGCCCTGGGTGCTTTATGATGGGCCAGGCACACCATAACTCAATGTGGTGAGGAAGATGAAAGAACAGCAGCAAAGACCGGAAAACTAGAGGAACACAGCTGGAGAAAAAAAAAGGGATCACAGCAGGGAAAAGACAAGGAGCAGGACACAGAGAGCACCCTACTGGCCCTTATAAGCCGTGGTATGACTGACTGAAAGAAACAAGACGACAGTGGCTGAAGCCAGGGTGACACAATACTCACCATCATAGGTAAAGTAGGCCCCATCCTTGAAGACTACAACCGCAGGAAGCTCTGGCAAAGTTACGGACTGTGGAAAACACAAAAAGATGCTTAATTCAAAAGCAAGTTCCATAAATCATTTTTACTCTATGAATGTACGCGCACCTGTAAAATATGGGACAAGACTGTAGGCAGCAGCGCTTTGCAGCAAACTGTGAAACTTATACTGTTTTGCATAATGCAAAGACAGCGAGCAAGCCTGGTGTCTGTATATGCAGTTGTGGGAGGATAGTTATGTTAAAAGATTGTAATTATTTGCTTTAATCAAGAACCTAGCAACAATAGAAACATCAACTGGTTGCACAATACTCAAGAGTATCAATAGTGGTGTTGAAAAAATATGTAACACTCCGCAAGTGATTATAGTATTTTTCTGAAATTCAAAGAGATGCAAATTCAAAGAGTTACCTCTGGAAAGACTTCCTCTGAAGCTGAGAAGAAGTAAGTGTAGACAATGAGCTCAGAGGCTACGTCGTTGTACTTCTCCTGCAACGGCAAATGAGTCTTTCAGCGTGTACACAATAGCTTCCATTAAATCAGTGTTAAACAGATGTAAAGGCTGAGTCACTACAAGGTATTACACACAACCTGCTCTTTGTTTAAAATGTGATTCAACAGCAGCTGAGCCGTGCTTCTATTACTCAATCGATGCACAGTTTTAGCACTGCGGTAGCTCTGGAGAAGTTGGGTGTTCAGAATAAAATTCATGACATAAATGATGCTTACTTTGAGAGGAGACTCCCCACCGACATACACAAAAAGAACATCATGTCGTTTCAGCATGTGCTCGAACATCTGCTTGCTGGGAAGCGCCCTGACGGCCGGTCTGGAGAGGGAAACAAAAACCCACACAAATTAGTTTATTTTAATGAGTAAAATCCTATTCAGCACAAAAATGGCACACTAATATAACTGATGGGAAAGACTCCCAACTATTCTGCTCTTGATCTCTGTGCTGGTGGCGCCACCCAGTGGAGGCTCAACAACGTGCAGCCCTGAGGTCCGAGCCAAGCTTTTGATCAACCCCTCTGTTACGGATCTAGCTCGATTTCCCTCAAGGAGGAGAAAAATCTGTAAGGCACAGTTGATACAGTGGCTTAAACTGGAGCATCGGAGGGGGGAAACCCACTGAGCTATGAAACAAACACGGCCTACATTGATAAGCTTGCTTGGAATGGTTCTTATTAGCACAGCTGTAATAAAGGAAGTTGTACTTATTTATCAGTTTCACAACATTTGCTTTCGGAGCAGTGATTGAAGGCTTACCCCGCCACCCTGTTGGCAAACTCCACGATATCATCTTTTGTTCTTGGTCCCTTGTAGTTATAGGCGAGATCACCCTTTAACCTGACGAGGAGACAGAAACAAAACAAGAGTGAAAGAGTGCCAATTTAAATGTAAAACCATTCGGTACCATCGGTTATTTTGTGTCATTCATGTGAAAATTAAAATGAAATGGAAATCAATTGCGTAACATTGAACTTTGCATTCAGGATATTGGTTTGTCTGAAAAGCCTCAAACAGTGAGCAGCAGGAGGAAGAACGCTACAGCTGAGGCTGAAGCTCAAATAAATTGTTTGATTAGTCAATAGACAGGAAATGAATCAGCAACCAATTTGACATTCGATCGTTTTTGTTGTTTAATCAAGCAAAAATGGCAAAGATTAACTGGTTCCAGCTCCTCAAATGTCAACATTTGCTGCTTTTCTCTGTTTCATACGCTCACTGGCTACTTTCTCTGGAACACCTGCGAGATTTCCTTTCATAAATCCCAAATCAACTCTGAATTGCTGAACGTGGATCAGCCTCTACACGCCCACATTCAACCACAACTGGTCAATACAAAGCACCACATAAATGTTTATGCATGAAGAGAGTCTGCTGGTCAATGGCTCTTCACTATAAATCACACCATAATTATGTGCGCCTGGCATCAGTCGTGTTCTCTGCAGCAATTTTACACACAAAATCAATACGAAACTAAAATCATACTTGGCAATTTAATGCACACTATTAAAAGATATTATTGTAATCTATTGATGCTCTGCTCTGCAATTATTTAAAGCTATTTGATGTTATCTTGTATTTCTATAACCGATGATGATTATTTCATCAGTTAATGACTGTTTTCATATCGGGGACAGGAAGCACAGACTATCCTGAATCCTGCCACCTGCCACATCCTGGCATCATCCTAGCATTTCAACATCTGACCATGAGTGTCAGCAACATACAGTCCGGGCCCCTCTTCTGTGCTCCGCTGGTGGGGAATGTGATAGTGAGCCAGCGCTGATGAAATACTGAGCAAACTTTGATTTGAGATTGGAGTTGTCTTGTGTGTTATATAATTGAAAGGTGCTCATGGATTAGCCATGGCTCACCAGCACAAGCACAAATAACACTGCAGGATTCAATGTTTATGATAAAGCGGATCTACAAGTAACGTGATATGAATTGAATTTGAGAGGAATCGTCTTGAATCCCCTCACATTTCATTTCTACGACGTGGCTTCAATTCACCACCACACCATCTACGTCGCCAATTTGTCTCCAACATGTTTGTATGCATGGGTCAGAGTTTCCATAAAGGTGCCCCCATTCACCTGTCAAATTTGTTTTTGGAGATCCTAACTCTAACGTGAGAAATGGCATATGCCCTTTTCAGGCTCTGTCTTGGGCACACGCAACAATTATAGATGAGGCCCCTGGTGACTTTGGAGGCCACTGGAATATACTGAACACACTCATTGTCATGTTGGTGGAACCAACAACTCAAACCACGCTGTCTGGTACCAATGATCAGTCTACGGTCTGCCACTTAGGACGCATTCACACTGGCGCTATCTGGTCTGCTATAAACGAACCCTGGTCCGCTTCCACGGAGAGTTCGGTTCGTTTGGAGCGGTTTGAACGCTCAATCGAACTCTAGTGTGGACCAAACGAGCGAACCCTGGTCTGCTTAAAAACTGGGGGTCTCGGTTCACTTGCAAGTGAACCCTGCTGTGGTTCACTTACAGTGGGAAAAGCAAACGGACTATCCAGTGAACCAAAGAGAGGAAGTGACTTAGCGCACAGTGCATTTTGGGTAGAAAAAAAAACAAAGCCAACAGTGCGAACCGGGAGAAGCAGAGGTAAAAAAAAAAAATTAGGTTTGAACACCAAAGTAAAAACAGAAACCCCAAGACTGCATAAATTTGGTGTTGCTCCATTGTTTTTGAGGCGACTAATCCGGCTGAAGGGGAAGGATTTCCGTTTTCAGTCCGGGCTAGTCGATGAGCAGGGTTTTCTTCTTCCTCATGCTTTTTTTCTTCCTGGTCAGAAGTCGTTTTGGGCAATACCGCCCCCAAACGAGCAGCTGTTGTAACTGCGTGACGTTGTCCAGGTGGTTTGATCCGCTTCAAAAAGTGCAGTGTAGATGCGAACCGAACCAAATGAAGGTGTGACATTTTTCGGCATTCCCCGCCAAATCGAACCAAGTCCCCCGGACTATCCTGGTGTGAATGCGCCCTTAGATCACATTTCATCTCCATTCTGATGTTCAAACAACAACAACTGAACCTCTCAACCAAGTCTGCACACATTTTTGCATTGACTTGCTGCCAAATGTTTGGCAGAACAGATATTTGCATCGACAAGCAAGTGTACCTAACACTGTGTCCACTGAGTGTAAACACAATGTCTTTGTGTTTGGGACTGTTAGTCAAACAAAACACAACATGTGGAGCCGTCACCTTAAAACTATTTTACATTTCATAGACTAAACAGTCAGAGACAATCCTTAGCTGCTGCTCTACTTCAGCCCATTAAAGACAACATCTGTCTTTGGCACTATTAAAGTCTGTGTCTGACATCCTAGCAACGGCAGCCTGTCTCTTCCAAGATGTTCTGATGAAACAGCAAATCTATCAGGAAAAGCTGCTTCATCACAAAGGTCAACTTAATCTAAATACTCTCACCTTAAATGAAAAAACAAAACAGAACAAATGAGTGTCCCTAATTAAGTTCCAGCAAAAGAAACTGCTTGAGTCGAGCTCTTACAACAAGCAGAATGCATTAAGGATTTCTAAGGTTGCATCAGCCCACAGGGCTTAATGAACTCAGGGGGAAACAGAACTCTAAATCAAGTCTCCCTCTGTCACCCAGGGAGGTATCTCATGTTCTTCGATGGATGTTTCATCACTTGCTTGGTTTAATGTTATGAACCCTGCCGTGATCCTGTGGCAGTTTTCCAAATGAGCTTGATGAAACTAAATGGGGAGCCTATTATGGCAGTGTGCAGATAAATGATTCTGTTTCAAATACAGGGAGGAAAGTCTGCTTTGTAGGATGATCATTTCTCTCAAGTCAACATGAGCTCTGCTGTTGAGCAGCTGGCGTCTACCTAAACTCATTTATTTTATATGAAAAAATGTCACCAAAAAAAAAAAATGTACTGAGATATATGGGAAAATCAGCTGATAGTTCGGAAGTGGATTTAGGAAATACCTGGAAAAAAAAGTAAAATATAAGAGGAACATTTAGATTGCTAAAGCTGATTTTAATCAGTTTATTGTGCAAGAAATGTAGAATCAACAGCACCGAAGAGTGTTGCACCTAATCAAATTTAAGCTTAAAAGGTGTGAACAGAGTGTGTCCCTTAGTTATGGCTTAAAGAAGCAGCAACAACACCTTGTTCCCTCCTGAATAAGTCATCTAACGGCATCTCAACAGGCCAAACCTCAAAGGGAAAAAAGACAGCGGTGAAGTCAAAGGATCCTGATAATAACACAATACAGACTATGAATTAGAACGCTCAAAAATGACTTTAAGTGCCTCTCTGACACAAGCTTAACAAATGCTTAACACTAGAGGCTTCACAGAAACAGTGTTATCTGCAGATATATTATATTGGACTAATTATTACACTGTGTCCAGACCCTGTAGGTCCATAGTAAATTCAATAAGCCTTTTAATCTTATATGGATTTCTTTAGGCCCGTTCAAAGCTGCACTGAGTGGTTATGAAAATTACAGCAATTAGCAAAAAGGCAACATTTAAAGTGTTCAGGGTTACATCTTCATTCATATATGATTACACAAAGCAAACGTTTTGAATCAACTGTGGCTTTTAAGCTCAACATGATGTTTACAGAAGTTTGTGTCACTTACAGTTTTATTGTGGGGTAACCGCGGACACCGAACTCTGATGCCATTCCTGCAACATAGAAAACAAATACAGCATCTTACACATAAAAAAATATAAATATCTCAAAAACCGTCTTTCTCTTTGAAGGTCTTAAGAGTCTTGTTGTTTAACTGGCAAAATGACTGATGATTAAAGGAATAATTTTGGAATATGTGCATATGTACATATTCTCTTTCTTGCAACAAGTCCTCCAACACATACAACCACATAGGCTGTTTGTTCCTACCCTCTAATATGACCCACAGGAGTGTTTCCTAAATTAGCATCCCTACTGGTGTCAGGAGATCAACACAAAAACGACATATAAGACCGCTTGAAGGTAGCTTCTGTATTTTTCAACCTGGACCCTTATTTTCCCATGTTTTTGTGTCCAAGTGAATGATGGGAACAACGATTTTGAAATTGGTCCAGTATTGAGCAAGATGGCTGCAGCCAGCAGCCCTGAAATGGGCAATTATGTACCATCAATGTACATCCAATAAAAGTGCTTGTTTTGCCACTGACAGGCTCAGATTGTTATTTTAATTATCTGAAAACATTACAGAGAGAGACCTTTTGGTTAAAGAGTAAGATCCTGTTTAAACAGAAACAGCCCCAAAATCACTCTTGACAAACCCACTAGACTCCATTTAAATAAACCATAATTTTATAATCGCGAAACACACTTCATTCAAAGTTGATGGAAACAACATAAAACTCACAAAAGCCGTCTTGGTTCCTGTTTTCACTTATTTAACAATCACCAAATCTGGTTTGGTTAAATTAACCCTTAACTCACCAAGTTAGATGTGAAAATATGCTGGCTCTGCACACACTAAAATCACTGTTTATATAAATGGAGTCTGGGGGGTTTGGTGTTGGTGGTTTCAGGGCTGTTTCTGGTTAAACAAAAAAACTTACTCTTTAACCAAAGGGATTCTTTCCATAATGTTGTCAAACACTTAGATTAATAATAACACTTTTAGTGGAGATACATTCAGTGCACAAAAACCAGACGTGGTTACATGCAGCTTGCTTCAGCGGTCTCGCTCAGTTTCAAATATTGTTTTTCTGATTAGTTTCTTAGACACAAAAACAAGGGAAAATAGGGTCCAGCTTGAAAAATACCAAAGTAACCGTTTAACGCTCACTACAGTGTTAAAAACACACATGGTTAATGCTGGTTTAGGCAACAAACCTACTTGGTTAGTTTTATGAAAAGATCAAGTTTTGGGTTAAAATATGTTTGTTACATAACATCCGTTTAATAACAATGTAACTGACATAAATTCCCTAAAGTACATGAAGTAAGCAAAAAAACAACAAAACTCAATGTTGACTCTTGGTCTCACAAGGGACACACACACATCAGTCTCCTGGGTCAAAGTCCTGTTTTTGTTTGAACCATGAGATATCATGATAATGTCAAAATAAAAAAAAATCAAAATCTATCTTCAACATTGTTTACGGAGCTTTTAAGACCTCAGACCTGAAGGCCTGTTACACATCATGTTGTTGAACAACACAGTCAATTAGGATGATCTATGTTTGTATCCAGCACATGGAATAATCACCTGGGGACAAACTGGCTCCAAGGGAAGACCTTGGAGTGCTTCATCGTTTACTCACCAGAGTAAGCAGTGGCATCCATCTTTCCCACGCGGACCGGTGACCCGGAGCTCTTCAGCTCGACTCCCACATCATGCCATACTGGCTCTAGTTTTTTGCAGTAGCCACACCACGGCGCATAGAACTGAAAATAACCAGGAGAAGGAGGCAATCTTTAGATCATGTGCAACATGTAGTCAATATAATGTTTAATCATACAAAATATAACATTATCTATATAATAAATAACCAAATCTAAGTTTTTTTTTTATAATCCCACATCGTCTTCATACATTACTGTAATTCATTTTGAGTGCGTTTTTAAAAAACAAATTTTCATTTCATTTTTGATTTTCCATTTCATCAAAGACTATGGATAATACTCAGGCAAGTTGCATGAAGAAAATATTGGCATTGTATTTTTCTGCAAACCACAAATACGTTATATTTGCATGTTTCACACGCATCATATCAACACAGTATATGAGATGACTTTGTCATTAGGTGGCAGAGCGGATGGTGGGTGGTGTGTCTTCTTGGCAAGTCACCTGCCCAGCGGCAGACCACTGCAGATCAATGTTCGAGGCCAACAAACAACAAAACCAGTTGTGCTTCAGCAAATCATTGCTGCATTTCCAGCAACTTTTTAGGAACCAAATGACAGTGTTTTGTAGTGACCAGACGCTGTTTTTCCAGCGGGGATAGTACCTCCGAAACTGGGTAGTTTAAGGCAAAACATGATCTTTTCCCCACCATAACCAAGTGTTTTTTGTGTCTAAACCTAACCACGTTAAACACAGTGGTGTTGAAATTATAAGTTTAAATGTATCTGCTACATCATAACGTAAAAATGTAACATATCCATGGTTTGCAGGAATACAAACATACAACACCAACATTTTTTCTGGCAGTTGGGTTGATAATACCACACTGACCAAACTAACTTTCACTTTATTTGACAATGGGAGTTCTAAAAGCACCCCAACCACATAAAATATTTAGTATTGCTGTAGTTTAGTGCTGCGTGCTTCTACTGAAATGGATCTAAATGATTGTCTTGAGCTGTGTTGTTACCTCTACTTTAAAAGACTGTGTGATATTGGGTACAAACTTTGGTATGGATTCTTTAAGTGCAAACTGACAACACTGTGATGCAGTTGCTAGGTTCATCTGGATGTACTGCTGCTAGTTAGGATCAAATTAAGGGCTCTTTATGACATTTTAAAACTGTAACAGCTGATTCTTTGGCCACCTAGGGAGAACAGAGACATGCTGTGAACACAACAGTGACATATCATCACCTTTTAAGTCGATATGCCATTATATAACTATTTACCAAACAGTTACTTATTTACCAGAGCAACATTATCATTCATTTGGAGTAGTGTTTCTGTCTACCTGGCAAATGTAACTCCAATATCATTTAGACACACCAATTTTAGCTCTGATTTTGGTCACCACCACCTCCTGAAGGAAGAGCTTGAGATATCTGTCTCTTTAGCTGCTAAATGCTCCTGTATGTTCACCAGCTGGTCACTAACTGTGTCTGTCTGCTGTTTGGTGATGAGCAGGTGGTGTACAGTGCGTTTGTTGTTTAGCATTTGGGGTGTTTTTGCAGCTAATGGCTGTTTACTTCTGCTGGCAACAAAACTAACAAGAGCAGTAAGACTAAACCATATAGTTCATGCGTCATAAAGCTAAAACTATTTGCTAAGTTGTGGCTGATTATTCTGTGTAGATTTTTATTACTGGAAACACTACCTTGGACATTACAAAATGTATTTGATTCATTGTTATTATAAAAAGACTGATTAGTGGAGTTTTAAGAAGACACTTATACAACATGTAACTGGCATAATTCAGTTTAACAGAATAGCTTCATGCCCCAACAAATTCCTTTCTAGTGAATTTGGCCAATTTAGTTCTATTTGAACGTTGGACCTGAAAATATTCCAGAAGTCTCTGTGCATAATCTCTGAACACAGAGTGTGTATGAGACACTGTAACGTCTATAAATCCAGTAGACACAGTACTGAAACATCCACAGACAAGGACTCACTCCTCCGACCCAAACTAGGACTGAAAGCAGCTCGGGGTGCTCATGCTTGATTTGCTTATACGGACCCAGACACAAACTCTGATATAAACCCCTCCAAGCCCCCTGGCTTTGCCTGGCATGCATGACTTCTCATTCTCTAATCACAAACACAGAGGGCAGCCCGCACATCCCCTCCGGCCCCCCGCCCTCCTACATCCCGACCCGACTGCTGCCACTTCCGCAAGGGATGATCCGGACAGTGGCATGCTGGATATTAAGTAAAGCATAGCTGAATGGACCCAGACTGGTTTGTGTGTGCGTTTGTGTGTGTGTGAGTAATGTCGGACTCACGTCAACCAGCCAGATATCGTTCACTCTGGTGTCTTTAAATCTGTCAGAAAGAAGAATGAATTAAATAAATTATATGCGATATACTGAATGACTCACATTAAAATATGCATGTTGCATGTTAAACACCTGAAAATAATGCTGTAACAGACAGAAGAACAATTACTATTCAAGTTATGTGAACATGAGAGCAGTTGTTAGACTAGATTCAGCTTTGTCAGGTACTGAGACAATAATATGGTCTAACCAGAGGTGCAAATAAGATGCAAAGTGCAGACTAAGTAATGCACATGCGTCTGGTAAATATAAATAATAAATATAATACACAGTAGGGGTGGATATGATTATGCTGGATACAGTGTTAGCAGTGTGAACAGTATGGACAGTGTGTATGAATATACTAAGGTATTATTTGCAGAAAGTTGCAGAAAAAGGCCCCAATTACAAAATGAGGCAAATTAGAGGATCTAGCAAACACAAATACACAAGAGACAAAATCTCCACAGACTTCCTCACCACAGGCATCCAATTAAAAAGCACTGTGCAACTAAAAACCTGACATGAAATCAAGACTACCCCCATCCTGCTTCTGCTTTTAACAACCCTCCTCTGTTTAACTGTAGTCATGTAGCCCTTTGGAAATGAGATGAAGCCTTAAAATATGGTAATATTGCATTAAACAAAACATGCACAAGTTAGAAAAAAGCCAAAGGAAGAAGTAAGTTGAGCTAAACTCTGATTTGCACCCACATAAAGTCTGTTAGTGTACTCGGAAGTTGCATTGCATGCAGCACGTTATAATGTCAGAGCAGCAGGAAGGTGAAACACTGAGGCAATGAGAGTGCATCACTTACGTGTCATCTAGGTCTTCAACAAATGCCAGCACCGCTGAACACAGGCAGGCCGCTATAACTGTAACAATAAAACAGAGATATACATGTTATCATAACGTGAGCAGGCGCTGTACAGTGTCTGTTCTCCAGCCCTCCACCCTGAAACCTCATGACTGAAGCATCACCAGCTAAAGCTCGTCCCAGCTAACTCAGCATCAGTTTCCCTTCACTGTTTCAACAACAGGAGCTTTAAGGCTCGTTTTAACAGATGCTGTGATAACAGACAGAGTGTAGTATTAAATGTATAGGAATTAAAAAGTGAACGTACCGCCACAAATCAAGGAAGCTTTCACTTCTGCCATCGCTACGTGTGGAAACAGCAAGCAGGAAATACAGCTGCTAAATCGAGCCAGTCTGCGCATGCGCGAGGTTACGCAGGCTCCTAACGGCTTCAACGGCACCAACAGCTGCATATTATTATTTATTACAAAGTTTAAAATAACAACACAAAAAGCAAAAGCGGTGGATATTTTCGCATATTTTTACTTTATCAACAATATCAGCGCATTTTGCTTAAACCAAGAGCTAAACACACCATCATAACCAAAATAATGAAGTGTGTGTTTTGCTTTTTTTTTTCTTAAATCTTGTTCATTCATCACACAATAAGCTGTTTTTAACCGTATTAAATTTGAATAAAATGATACTGATGGTGACTATCGATACTCACCACAAGGTGGCGCTCTAAGCTAATCAAAACGGGCAACAGGCCAAATCCTTCACTGCCTGCACCCTCCCTTTTTTTTAATGTAGGTAAACTCAGTACAATACACAAACACTCTATAAAAAGTAGTCCTGCATTATGATACTGATGAAGATTATAATCAGCAAAATGTGTTTGGCCAATGTATTATATTGCCATACTGTGACACAGCACTTAATGTACTTGTTCTTACTGTTTACATCATTATACATTTACTACATTGCTGTTTACATTACCATTTACTCATTTTGCAGTTATAGTCTACCACAATTATATATATTGTACTTATATTTGATGTGTGTTATATTTTATCCTCATAACTTTGCACTATTTTATGTCTTAGATTCCTTTTTTTATTTGAATGATTTTCTTTTAATACATATTTAATGAGCACCATCTGAGGGAGCCTGAGATCTAAGATTTTCATTACCTAAAACTGCTTCTCCATAATTGTTTTGCATATAACAGTAAATAACTTGAACTTGGGTACTCAAAGTAGTCATTAATATAATCAGATTAATTGATTACAGGGCCAAATTTTACTTTTGGGCCCCCAGTACTGGATGAATTTCTTAATTGGTGTGACAAGTCTACCCTCCACATTAATATGTTTGAGAAGACAAGTTGAATTTTGATGTGAACACTGATGGCATCTATATGAAGGCAAACCAACGCCTACTCTTTTTAAGGAAGCTGAAGAGTTTTGATGTAGATAGGACTATCGTGAAAATGTTCTACTCTGCTTTTATTGAGTCCGTTCTTTCTTTCAACATTGTCTACTGGTTTGGTAATCTGAGCCTTAAAAACAAGAACAAGTTGGAAAAAGTGGTCAAGTTGTGCTATAAGATCACTGGTGTTACTTTAAATAACCTACAGTATCTGGAGGAGAGGGTCACCTCTAAAGCTCGGCCTATTGTCTCAGACTCTAAACATCCCCTCCATGTAGATGCTTCCATCAGGGCGGAGGTTTTGCCTCCCTAAATGCAGCACAAAGCGTTCCATATTGTGCTTTGTCCCGTGTGCTATCGCTTATCTTAACCAGCAGTGACCATTAATGTCCATGATTTACCCCTGACAGTGTGTGATACTGGATACTGTTTTGTTGGACACACGACTGCTGGATATTAAAGTTTACCTTACCTTACCTTACCTTACCTTACCCACTAACCAACCACCCCACACACCTAACATCCTCTGTGCATTGTGTGTGTCCTGAGTCAAGTTTACATACAGTGCAGTGCACACACCACACTTCACATGGAGATAGAGATTTGGAAAGACTACATAATAATGATCTGCAGTTAATCAGTTCTCCAAGTCCCATTGAAATGCAGTTTTGAGGCTGCGTTTGGTTCGGCCCTGTTTGTTATCCAGCCTTGCTCATTACACACATGGCCGCTGATAGAGTTTTATCATCATATATGAATATTTATATCAGTGCTTGATTACTATTACTGATGCACATGTAATGAGGGTGGCAGAGAGAGGGCATCTTTAAAAGTACATTTAAAACACACCTTTTCAGCCAGGCTTTTATCAGTGTGTTTTTATCCATCCTTAACTTTTATTACATCAAAATTGCGACTTTTACTGTAAAGTTTTATTACAGTATTCTTATACTTACTTATATATTTTATTTCGTTTTAATCATTCCTTTTCATGTTTTTACTCTTTTATGTTCAGCGCTTGCAGTTGCATTTTATGTAGGCTATGACTTGTGCTATACAGAAAGTTTGATTTGATCTGATAAGCAGCAAGTAATACAGTTGTTGACATGGAGCTACTTTTATTTTTTCTTTACCTTACTGTTACGTGTTGTATTTTATTAAATGATTTGTGTGTTTTGCATGTAAAAAATAATGTAAAAAATAATGTATCTGTAAAGTAACTAGCTTTCGGATAAATGTCATGGAATAAGATGTACAATATTTCTACCTGAAATGTAGAAAAGTACTGTATCAGGGGCGTAATTATAGACAGTGCAGGCAGTGCGATTGCACTGGGGCCCCTGGGGTGGAGAAGCCCGCAGAGAGTGGGCCCTTTAAAGTAGTTCAAATTGCAACCTTGGAAATATACCTGTGTTTAATGTTGAATGATATAGAAATACATTATCAATTTAAAATGGGGCGGCACAGTGGTGTAGTGGTTAGCACTGTTGCCTCACAGCAAGACTGTTCCTGGTTCGTACCCAGGAGGGAGCCCTTCTGTACAGAGTCTGCATGTTCTCCCCGTGTCAGCGTGGGTTTTCTCTGGGTACTCCGGCTTCCTCCCCGAGTCCAAAGACATGCAGGTTGGGGATAGGTTTATTGATTACTCTAAATTGGCTGTAGGTGTGAATGTGGTGTAATTTCTTACTTTGATATTTTTGTCAGATTTGGAGTGATGGTTGCTGGGTAATATGTATGTTAATATTGTCCAATGTCAAGTCTCTATTTGTGTCAAGACAATACGATCGCGTGCACTATGACCCATCATAAATTCCTTACGCCACTGTATAAGCATAAAATGGAAGTGCTCTAGGAAAGTACAGGCACCTTGAAACTGCACTCAAATGCAGCACTTGAGCAAAAGTACTGACCTCTGTACCAACACATGTATTTCCATCATGATTTCCACACAAACACACATCGCATGAACATTTCTTTTATTGAAAACATATTTATTTTCAGAAGCTTTGAGAATAATAATTTGTATCTAATACTGTCTGAGTAGCTTTAAAGTTATCAAACATGTTACCACATAAATTCATTTTCCAAAGGTTATAATTAAGATTATCTTCATTCAATCCTTTTGACATATTTACACACAGAAAGATCTCACATCACACATAAAAATGAAATCACAAGGCATAGAATGGTTAGCTTCACAGAGCGTGGCAAGAGTTACAAAATAAATAAAATATTTTGTGTTATATTATTTTCATATTAACTGTCACTTTCTCCTCT
This sequence comes from Epinephelus moara, assembly GCF_006386435.1. Taxonomy (NCBI): domain Eukaryota; kingdom Metazoa; phylum Chordata; class Actinopteri; order Perciformes; family Serranidae; genus Epinephelus; species Epinephelus moara. The sequence goes on from NC_065516.1 coordinate 14,588,187, forward strand.
GAGTCCTCACAATGCTGGCTGGCATGGTGGGCATACTGATATGTTTCATAGATCAGCTGAGTACCATTTCAGTCATAACATCACATAGACTGTGGCAGAATATTTATAATGCATTACCCGGCCTGCAAAGGGTCTTAAGATAGACGGACATCTTAACAGATATTTGATCTTTAAATATGAACGCTTACACCATTTGATAAACGTTAACGCAGGTCCATGAAAGAGAGAGAATTTGACCCTGGCATCAAAATTTAAATCAGACAGTTTCTTTTTATTGAGTCATATTAATCATTACCATAATGTATGCTTGGACTTTTTCCCAACTGAAACTTTTATGTCCAAAGACTATCCTTCATTTCAAGACGTCATTCTTGGAGAAAAGAGAAAAGCAAAAAGAAGCATGAAATAGTTTCACACCGTGAGAAAGAGCTGTACTTTCTCATGGGGTGAATGGTGATCATGACTGTGTTACTAAATAGACTCATGTGAAGGACCGTCCTGTTGAAGCCCCATGTGCCAAGTTTGTGAGGACTGAATGCCTTTTGTATTTGGAGGGGCAGGAAAGTGGACACAAGCTGTTAGCCCACATTGTAAGGCCACAATGACTTCTGCACTGACAACACTGTCAAAACAATGAATACAGATGGATTTACTTACAGTTAATCCTACACAAACATAACTTTTTTTGCCATATGTAATGCTCCGATGTGTTCCACAGATTCATAAGAGGTGCTACGAGAGGTGAAAGCAGCCCATAAAACACAAAAAAGGCATGAATTTTAACCAAGTGTTTGATTATTTCACACAACTCTTTCTATAGAAAGTTTTAGTACAGCAAGGTCGTTTGTCTTCTTAAGATAAAGAGAGGACTTGTTCTCCCGTCGCAGGCCGAGCTGCAGACTCCCACATTCAGCTGTCTGACTGAACCCACACGTCATCTTACAGAACGGGTCAGATATGACCTCAAGTGACCCATAAAACAAAGCTTTCTTTGCCCCATTTTATCACTCGTCATCACGTGGCAACAACAGCAGTGAGATGATTCCACAAAACGGCAACACTCATTCTCCGCTCTCATATATCTAATTATTTCTTTATAAACATAAAATAAGCAACGTTACAAGCTATGTTACACACACATATTACATTCTACTTTATTACAGAGAAACAACTTCATATAAAAAAATTCTCACCAACATCTAAAAAGGCAGCATTAAAGGAATACTTCACCCCCAACTGATCATTTGTTCATCAATTACTCACCTCGTGTTAGGATGAATTCATGAATAAAACTTTGTTTCTCTCACATGCCTTCATGGTGAACGAAGAATCCAAAATGGGGAGAATTCTTGATGAATTGAAGTCATAGGGGTCCGCCGCTTTTAACAGCAAAACTGTATCAAAACATCCGTTTACAAATGCTCGCACAACTCATGCAGTCTCATTCATACTTCCCTTGGAGTACCAAGCCAGACTCCATTGACAAAACCAGTAATTTTACCTCACTGAACACAGGAGCTGCTGTTCTGCTGCTGCCTAAGTCTGTAGTTTGTTTGTTATTTTGTGACATTGGTGAATTCTGACTAACCCTTTAAAACACCAAAGTCTCACAATAACACTAACTAACTAACTGACGGAGGCAGCAGTAGACCAGCAGCTCCTGTGTTGTGCGAGGTAAAATTACTGGTTATGTCAATGGAGTCTGGCACTGAAGAGAGCATAGATAAGTTCCGTTCAGTTCCCTGTCGTTAAGGGCTGTCTGTTTAAGAAATACTGAGCATACTGGATAAATGAGACTTGCATTACACTGCACAAGTTGTAAGAGAATTTTTGAACAGATATTTTGATATAGTTGTGCTGTTATTAAATGTGGCCCCCTATGACTTCAATTCATTAAGAATTTTCTCTCTTTTTATATTCTTTGTTCACCATGGAGGCATGCAAGAAAAATAAAATTTTCTTCACAAATTCAACATAACAGGGGGTGAGTAGTTGATAAACAAAAGGCCATTTAAGGGGTTAAGTATTCCTTTAAGTTCTCACTTTGGAAAGTTGTAACAAAACTTTAATGACACTTCATATTTCTTTAATATTCTTTGATTTGACAGTAAACCAAGAACCAAGTGAAACAGACACTTACATAAGATACTGCATGGTTCGAGTCTATTAGCACAAAAGCTTTGTTTTTCTCATTTACTATAAAGTTTTTGTTTAATGCTTAAACAGGAAGAGTTTGGACAAAATTTGCTCCAATGACTCCTTTTCATTTATTTTTAGTGCTGGCTAAACTTCACACGTTGTATCTGTTCAGTCCAGTTTCACTTGGATCTCAGAGTACTCTCATGCCAAAGAACCATCTGCATGTCACAGCAACAAAACAGGAATCATCCTATGAGTGTCAAACTGGTATTTTACAAAGAAAAACGCTAGTGGAAATTGCACCATAAACAAATATCATACAAAAAGCTTCATGACAGTTTCCTGTGTTCCCAGAGGAATACAACACCAGAGTGGCAACACTGTGGGTAACACTTCAGGGAGCAGGTTTAAATGTGAAGAAAATAAGCTTTGCAGAAACCTCACATTTCTCCTGGCAAACTTATGGAGCATAAATGCGAAAGATAAACAACTCAGGTAGAAAAATAAAGAGTGCTGGTTGATTCAGCTACGTTTCTAAGTGACAGTGAAAGGTCCAATATTGTAAATTCACCTCCAAATTTAGGCAGATGAGTGGCCCTCTCCCTGCTGGTTGCACTCACACTCAACACCACAGACAATGATGTCTTTGATAAATCCTTTTGAAGTGGTCAAGCTGCGTATTTGAAACCTCTCCAGCTGTTTGCATCTGCTGCAGGACCGAAGGAGCTCCATTGTTGCTTCCACAGGTTGTGTTACAACACCTGAAAGCCCTCTGTGGCCAGCATACACACAATCCTGTCATGTTTCTTCTTGACACACTCAAGTAAGGCTCTGAATGAGGCACACTGGTGACACTGCCTGGAGGCGAAGTGGTCCTGCTGTTCTTCCAATACTTTGGTGCACACTGTCCATCTGCACCAACTCCAAAATGGGCAAGAAGCAGCTCTAGAGTTTGCAAGGATAAGCAGCATTCACTTGGAGCAGCTATTTGCAGTGTTGCATAGCTAGGTTCCATTTCCTCAACGACAGCATCAGATGTCCATCAACCAGGCATCAGTCTCTCATTCCAGGATGTCAGTTTCAAATGGGACCAGATGGTAGTAGGAAAGGTTGGTGACATACGCTTCTGTTTCCTCATCACACACGTCTGTTTCCAATGGCAGAAACTCTGTTCCATCCTCATACCTGGCACCAGAAAGAAAGACACATTACTCCAAGGACAGGATGTGTGATGCATTTGATTTAAGGCCCTGTGGTAATTGTCGACATCAACCCATAAACACTTGTATAGTGATCAACCGCTTACATGCATCAAAAGCTTGGGACAGAATCTGTACAAATGCTGTTTAAATAATGTGCTCATAGTGATCAAGTAGTCTGCTGACAGAGTTCATTTTGGGTCTTGACACATGGAAAAACTATCTAAAACTACGGTAACTGATGGAGACAGAAAACAAATGCATACTAGCAAAGTGGTTGAAGCTGCCATCGTCAAGCTGACTGATAATGACCAGCCATTGAATGCCCTTGCAGTGAAAGTACGGCACTGTAATTTGTAACAGTCAATAACATTAAGTAAGTAGAGAAGCCGTTTGTTTCAGTACTTCATATTCTTTTTTATGGTGATCAACTTTTTTTTTAAATGACATTTATTGTACATCATGTAGCAATGGAAAACTCAAAATGGGTCACAACACTGCACAAAATCAACGTCTACAAGAAAAAAAATAGTAGTAATAACATAGGAACTAAAACAAAACAAAACAAAACAAAAAGGACAGTCTCATTTTAAGGACCACCCCAAACCCATGTGAAAAACCGCCAGAAAAGATGTTGGCATTGTATGTTAGGCAAACCACGGAAAAGGTCACATTTGTACATTATTATGAAACGTAACTTTTCAACCACACTATGGTTAACGTGTGGTTAGCTTTAGGCACAAAAACCACAAAACTCAGCAATGTCTCTGAAAAAATCCCCAGCTGTTTTTCATGGCACTATCCTGGAAGAAAATGTATCGACCACTAACTCCTGACAAAATATTGATTCTAAAGGGCTTTTAAGTTTCAAAGAGACTTTGCTCGACATCTCTATTGTTGATTCCTTTGCCCCGTGTACACAGGCTGTTGATAACTCTAAGTACACAATACCTATGTACGTTGGAACTTAGACTTGAAAAGAGACTTAATGGGGTGGCTTCAAGCATGTAGCAAGCCATGTGTTTGCTGCTGTAAGCCCGGCTAATAATGCTTTCTTTTTGATCAGTCATATCCAGCTTAGACAGATCAGTTACAGCAGTGTAACAGGTGAGTGACGCACAATTATCTCTAATATATCAGAGAGGTTAGAGGCAACCATTTCTCAGAATCTATCCACTGGAGCACATTCCCAAAATGTATGAAAGTAAGTACCAACAGCCTCTCTAGAACACAGAGTACAAATAGTGTCAGCAATTATTTTCATTGAACAAAGCTTTCTGAGTGTCCTATGCACTTGATGCACACAATTATAGTGTATTTGCTAATTTCTAGAGGCTAGCAGTATGTTGGACCAGACTTAGCTCTAATTAAACACAAGGCACAAGTCTGGGATACCAGCCTTACATTATATTCATGTGTTCAATATACAAATGTCAATAACATGGTAATCTGCATGAGAAATAACCAAAAAGAAAAAAATCTGTTATAACAATCATCCGCTTTTAGTGATCAAATTAACCAAGACAGACATGATCACTGCACACATAAAAATATCAGCTATTAAAGAGTTATGTAAAGTCATATTTTGTGTGAAGCACCAAGAGGAACGTGTTCCTCTTTTGCTTCCTCCACACACCCAGGGAAGGAAGAGGTGCACAGACACACTTCCTGTGCGGGTGGAGGGTCTTAGGGTTGGGTCACATTCAAGGACTCCTACAGTCATCAAAACACTTGTACACTGTGCACTCAGAGCAAAAATAGAAACCCTAATATGTGTGGGAAAACATGCAGGTAATTTTGTTGCACTGCAGGTTTTAATCAGGCTCATGACAAGATTTTTTTTAAATTATTGCTTACAGTCTTAGAAAGTGTCTATAAAAAAGCAGATATGACAAAGACTGGGGCAAGACACAGGCAAAAATACTGAGGAGTGGTCTTAATACTCACGTATGCTCCACAGAGTCAGTGGATGAGGGTCTCTCTTTTTCTTCAGGGAGACTGTGATCAAATACGATGGTTTCTGTATTGGCCAGACAGAATCCATTGGACCGCATGATTTCTAAAAAGGCACAGAGCACCTGTTTAGTCATCATGACATGAGTCAACAGTGACTTCATCTTTGTATTACAAAATAATTACAGATCAATACCTGATATCTTTATTGGACTTTGAAAGCACGGCTGGATTCTGTGGACTTTGTCATTCCTCAGCACCTGATCCAGTGGCGATCTCTCAAAGAAAGTCAACATCACCTCTGACCTGGAATACTGTGGAGTCAGGTTTTATCAGTCCAGTCTACATAGTTGTAAAGTTCAAAACATCTACCTTTTACCCTCAAACAAGAGGTATTATGAAAATCTTCTCACGCACAGTAAACGTGCTAATAAAGTAACAATATTATCTAGGTTTATGATTGAGCGACCAACCTTGCACGGCATGTTGATGGCATTCTTCAGTAGTCTTTCCACCTCGTTCAGTTTCTCCTCAATGTCGTTTGCCTCTTTGATTTTCACCAGCCCTGAAATAAACAAATATGAACATTTGAAATCATCAGCTCTTGTGTGAGGATTCAAAAAGAAATTCCAAAATACACAAAATTAAAGGGTACCTTAGGTATTTTTTAACTTGGACCCTATTTTCCCATGTTTTTGTGTCTAAGTGATGAATAAAGACAAACATTTTTGAAATTGTTCCAGTGCTGAGCAGGAGGGCTTCACTGGTGGTTGCAAATCAGGCTGAAATGTAACCACTTGGAGCAATTGTGCATTGTCAATGTATGTCCATGTAAAGTGCTTGTTATTGCCACTGAGAGGTTCAGATTGTTATTCTAAGTGTCTGACAACTTATGGAAAGGATCTCTACAGAGATGGATCTTTTCGTTAAAGAGTAAGATCCTTTTTGTTTGATCAGAAACAGCCCCAAAGTTGTGACCCCCACTCAGAACAGACTCCATTTAAATAAACAGTAATTTAAGCATGTATATAGCCAATATATTTTTTACATCTAACTGGGTGAATTAAGGGTTTATTTCAACCAAACCAGAGTTGGTGATTGTTGGAACAGTCAAAAGATGAACCAAGACCACTTTTGTGAAGTTCATTTTGTTTCTGTCGCCTTTTGAATGAAATGTGTTTTACGATGACAAAATCACTGCTTATTCAAAAGGAGCCTGGTGGGTTTGGCGATGGTGATTTCAGGGCTGTTTCTAGTCAAACAAAAAGGATCTTACTCTTTCACAGAGAGGTCTGTCTCTGTGGGGATCCTTTCCCTAATGTTGTCTGACACTTGGAATAACAATGTGAGCTGTCAGTGGCAAAAACAAGCTCTTTTGGTGGATGTAAATTGATGGTGCACAAATACCCGTGGTGGTTTCAGTGCAGCCTGTTTTATCTCTCTGTCTCTCTCAATACTGGACACAAAACACACATAGGGTGCGGGTTGAAAAATACCAAAGGTACCCTTTAAAAGTTTATTTTATGTAATTGCACAATCTAATGTAATTCAGTATAATAGCTTTGCAATTAATCCTGTTTTTGTGTGAAGCCTCTAACCTTCAGAATTTGTTGTTACAGTGTCAGTGTCTGCTTTTTTTTCCAACCCCTAAAACCATCATCAACACAATCCAGTCCAAAAGTATAAATCACTACAGTCTACAGAATGGCATAAAAATATCATAAAATATTTATAACAATCAAGTCTGACCTAAAGAGTCTTATGTACAAAGAAACCCCACTATCAAAATGTGAAGTGCAACTATTTCTGTGCCTGTGCGATAAAAAAAAGGGCAGCTGCTTTGACCTTTACTACCATCAGGCTGTTATTTGTCCATACAAAAAGCCAGACAGGTCTGAATTTATCCCTCATCTTGAAAAGGGTTGCCACAAATGCAAGTGAAAAGGCAGTAGTCTGTTTAAAACATTAACCTTTTTATTAACAATACCCCCTGATATTTACCCAGAATAGGAGGAAGGAAAAAATAGACTGCTGTTATTGTCTTTAGAACAAGAACACAGTGCGACACTGTAAAACTCCCACTCTAATTGCAAAGTTTTGTACGATAGCAGTAATAGCAGAGCAAAGTAATAACAGTGGTCGAGAGAAAAGCAACACAATAACACGATAATCCTGCATAACACTAGGAATGCAATTTAAGAAGCAGTGGGAGTGTACCATCAGCACTTTCAGCAGCACAAGGCTGCCGCCCATGCGAACGAGCAGTCAGCAGAGCATCATTTACGGCCATGCTGACAAAGGGATGTGGTGAGGGGAATAACGATGAAGACTGCAGCCACACTGATGACTCTCTGTCTGATGTAAGTGCTACAGACAAGATGTAGTCACACAGCGGTGACTGTTACATGGAAGCACTGAGTAAGAGAGAGCCTACAGCAACACTGTGCACAGTCACAGTCTCATCTATTTATAATGGCCAGCCGTGATGACATCATACCCAGGGGGATGTGAAGAGTGATTGGGCAGTTAAATCATCACTAGGAACCAAGTGAGACTCCCACCCAGTCTGAAGCTCACACTGCCTCAGGATCATGTTCTGTTGTTTAAAGTCCCTTTAAGACCTGTTTGCCAGTTTTTTTTTCTGTACATGTGACAAATCATATATGTTTCAGGCGTATACTGATATATTGTGTTGTTTTCTCATAACCAACCAGCTGTGAGTTGAGTCTTTAGGCAGTTTAAGCTCCTTTGAGAGTTTAGAGCCGATATTTAATATTGTAAACATAGTTAAAGCTACAGTTGTTGACTTTTATCAAAACAACTTCATATTTGCTGAAACTGTCACTACATCCACACAGTATCACATGAGACAGATAGTACGTGAGAAAAATCATGTTCCTCCTCCTTCTTATATGACTGTAAATAAAGATGGACAACACGTCATCACTTCCTCCCACTGTACAAAAATGAAGCCAAAATATCTCAGATACAGCTGCCGCCGTTTTGTGCTGGTGACATTATTTGGAGCCAAAGTCTGCGCAGTAGCGTTCTCCAAGGTATTGAGTTCCCACTATCCAACTAATCGCGAGCAGCGCCCTTGATCAAGAGCACATCCATTGGAATACACAGCTGTCTAAAATGACATAAAGCATATTTGGGAAACACCTATTTGACCTTTATGACCAAGACAGCCAGACACCAGGGACCGATCAAGATGTTTTGGCTACATTTTGGGGAGCTGTCACGTAATCCATCTTTTTTATACAGTGTATGGCCACAACTAGTACTGCTACTAATGGCATGTGCTGAAAACTACCGCACTCTGTTGGAAAACAACCAATCAGAGCAGAGAAGTCTCTAACACAGCTGGTAATCATGCCAATCACTGCTCATAAACTGCGGAAACTCTCAAATTAGGCAGCACTGATCAAATATGAATCACGATTCTGTTACTACATTGCCTATTTCTCACCTCAAATGTTTTCATAAACATATTTTAGTGTACTGTTTAGCTGTAAAACGAGACAATTTGCTCCAGTCATGGCAGCCAGGTCACAAAACTCATTGGTTGTTTTTGTGCACACATGGTGGATTGTTGCAAATGCCATTAGAAGCACTAAAAGGGGGCAGAGCTGATGTTTGTCATATTGTTTGTCTCAAATACTGCGTGTATATAATGACAATTTCAGCAAATAGTGAATGCGTCATAGTGGGGTCCACCCATCTATTCAACAATGGGAGAAACTGTAGGATATTATGTGTTGTTAAATGAAGGCGACTGTACAGACTGCCAGTTAAGACTCGACTGTTTTCATGTAGCTGTAGTCAGGAAATAAACAAGAAAACTCCAATCTTCTTGTTACAGTGCATGCCATTTTGTGAAATGGATGATTTGTAGAATTACCAGCAGTTAACATCTCAACCGGAAACAAAGCCTGGATGATAACTTCACCACAGAGAGTTTAAACCACACCCAGTCTTTTTAGCTGCTGTTTTTGTAAACAGATTCAGAAAGTTTATGTCCTGCCATGTCCATGCTAATGCTATGAGTCAAGTGCACATTATCTATGAGGTGCCAGCACACAGCGCACACAGGGTGCACATGGAAACAGGGTGGGATTAGGAAGAATGTATTGTCATTTGTTATCAGAGGGTGTGTTAGGGACTGGTAAAAATCATCACAAGTCCTCCGATCCTCTTTAAAAAGCTGTTATCTCCGCCATAACAAACTGATACTTTGGTCATTGAGTGGAAAGTCTAGAGGAACCTGTCCTGAGGGGAAACTTGGAACACACAGAATATTTAGTAGCCCAAATATCCTGCCGTAAACAGATGATGTCTCTTTTTTATTTATTTAATTTCTGGACATATTTTAAGTTCAGAGGTCACTATGTTTTGTGTGAGGAGGACTTTATTTTGAAAGGAAATTCAGACAACAGCCACATTTGAATTTATAAATACCACTGTGATGCATTCAAATTAAATTATATACGGGGTAATGGGATTATTTTTGCTGCATAAACCAGCAGGCTGTGTGAGATATAACCGGCCTGTTTGATGTGCAAAAGAGAAGTATGTGTGGTTATTTCTGCAACAGCTTGGTGTTTGTTGCGTAAGAATTAATCGCACTAACCACAGCGGATCTGGTGTGTGCAGCCGCAGTTGGATGATGCACGCCTCTCCAATTAGAGTCAGCAGATTCAACACATACCTGCAGCCATTAGAAGGGTATGAAGGATATTAATCAGCTGAAAGACTTACATATGAGCAAGCTGTTGTGGATGACAGGTATTGATGTTTACTGTGCGTTCCTAGCATCACTGCCATAATCAGAACACAACTATGTCTAATTCTGTGCAATTAGACACGCCTACGTGTTGAGGAATGCATAATAAAGACAAAACAAGGAATAAAAGAGGTCTGTGTGATTTTGGAGAGGTTAATGTGGGTCGCAGCGATCAATTAGAGTGTAAGAAAAGGCACAAAACTCGGGTGTGCCCTGCTGACTTGCAGGAGGGCGTCACAAAATGCAATCAATCCTGACACCAAAATTGCAGTGCACCACTAGTTTGACAGTGACGCCCCTCCTACTGCACCTCTCCTCCCACTGTGGCAGCCAAAAATCAGCAAAAATCCACACAGGCGCAGGGAAGAAATAAAAACAGCACACTGAGTTTCATCTACTCAAGAACTTTTAAATATTAATCGGTGTATATTTGATCTCAGATTTGCCATGTTTATGACAATTACAGGTTGTCTTCTTTAAAAGACATTGACACAAAATGTTTTTTCCTACCAGGGTCCCGAAGTTTATTTCCTCCAATTTCCTGTGACAGTCTATTTCCTGTGTGGGCTTCCTGGCTCTTCTTTCTGAGATTATTCATTCAGTCCCATTTGGTTGATTCTTTAAGGCTTTAATTCTTGATTATCTCCTTTGGAAGACCAGCTTAAGTGGCAGCGTTTATCTGCTTAGTGCAACAAGTTTGTAAAATGTAACGACAATAATGTACAGCATATGAAATTTTATTGTTTGCGCCCGCCTCATTATTTCTGTAATTGCACACTCAAGTAATCCGTCTGTTGGTTCTGTGACAGCATGGTGTGTTGACAAGAGACTTCATCTATTAGCTGAAATAACAGAGTAGACGTAGACGCACAACAGGAACTTGACTGAGCCGGAGTCATCCTCAAACACAGTATCTAAACAGTCATCAGATGTTGTAAGCACCAGCTAGTTCTACCATCTGCGTTGATCTGATAAGCACATGTCAACACATCATCTAACCACTAATGCTCCACAGTTTTGTCAACATGTTATTTTTGGACGCCTCAGTCAACAAACATCAGTAAGTATCCATGAGAAGGTCAGGCTGTGTTATACATTTCTTGTGTCCCGTCTATACAAGCACCAGTCTAGTCTGTGGCTGTGTGTCTAAAATCACTTCTTAATGACATTTTATTTTAAGTTTCTCTGTTCTAACAGTAAATTAAATGCAATATTAGCATTGTCACATCCCAAAACTGTCAAAAGTAATCAAATTATAGTTGTTCACTTTGACAACAAACATTACATGTTTAAAGTTAAGTTTGCATCATTCTCACTAAGCAGTTGCTTGATTATTTATTTTTTATTGGTTACACAAACAACACTAAGCGCTTAAACTGAGTCTCACTGTCACTGGTCTTACCTTGAATTTTAAGGAATAGTTTGATATTTTTGGAAATACGAATACCGTATTTTTCCAAATAGTAGCCCAGGCGTTTATTTCACAAAATCGATTTTGACCCCAGGCGTTTAAAAGAACCAGGCGGCTATTTGCTCAAGGCTTTTTTTTTTTTTGCACCGACCTGCACCAGGCCATTATTTGGTTACAGTTCCTGTCCAGTATGTTTTTTAGTGCAAAAATACTGTATAATGTAGGGGTGAGTTCGTGTACAAAAATCTCTAAACATTTAGAGTGGGTCATTTTTTTCGTTTACACGTGTACACGGATTTCACCACTGGGTGGTGCTATTGCATTATACCAGTTATCCGAATACCAACCGAATGGGCCATTTAACCAACGGTTACAGGCCACCACACTGAAATATCGCCATTCCGACGGTCCACCATCCCGAATTCTGGTCCCTGAGTCCTGACAGTAAGCTATGGCGAGCCTGTAGAAGCTGTATTCCCCATGCATGTCAGCGATTTTCACCGGGGATGCACGTGAGTAATTCAGGCTGACATTACCTGCTTATCAGCGAACTCTTCTGGTAATTTTATTAAAAGGCATAGCATATAGGTCCACAGTAACTTATTATTATTATTATTATTGTTATTATTATTGGGTCTTATAAGAGTGGGTTGCAATGAGTACCGGGCCATCAAATCACAGCATCTGCAGTGAGAGGACACGGAATTGTGTGCGCTTTTACGCACGCGGGTCAAGGCGATCACGGATATTTGATGTGGGAAAGATGTAGCCAGATGTATTACCTGTTTTAGATACGTGGCTTTCTGTCCGTCCGTCCGTCCGTCCGTAGCACGAGTCATGTGCACCACTTCACCACCGAAGGAGGGACAGCCATGAGGCAATGAATGAGGAAATAATCGCCTGGGCGATTAATCGGACCGGCGTTTAATACGCAAAATAGGGTCAAACCCCCAGCGGTTATTAGGTGCCCGGTGGCTATTTGCCACTAGGCGACTATTTGGAAATATACTGTATTCACTTTCTGACCGAGAGTTACAGGAGAAGATTGATACCACTCTCATATTTGTCCATTAAGGCTCAGACACACCAAACCAACATCAAAGAACTAGTGGCAACAAAGGCCGACTGTTGCGTCACCTCACTTGGCTTGTATCTCAACCAAAGAGTTGCACTTGAACACACCACAAAGACGACAGCCATCGGCCAACTAGCATGTACGTTCTGCACCTGCGTGAGAGGAAATAACTCTCCATACCAGCAGGTGGAGGTAGGATGTATTCATAACTAAAAAGGGGAAACCAGAAGACTGACAGGACGCAAATGTGCATTTTCTAGGATAGCGAAGAAACGACCTGCCATACTCTCCCTCTTAGTGGCTAGTACTCATTGTCTCCATTGGTTGGGTTGGTTAGGGTTAGGGTAAGAATGTCAGGCTAATGTTAATGAATATCTCAGTCATCCAGGTCATGGTAATCCTAGGTGCTAGATCGTAGGCAACTGGACTTGAGTTTCTTGAAGACATTTCACCTCTCACCCGAGAAGCTTCTTCAGAACTGAATCATCCCTCCGCAGATTCACCCACGGAAACCTTGTTATGACTTTTATTTCCTCTAGATAGGCAGGTTTGACTATCTTGTTGGCTTCAGAACTGAAGAAGTCTTTTGGATAAGAGGTGATACGTCTTCAAATACGAATTTGCCAACAGGATGGATTCAAGATGCTAGTTAGCCACTTTGCACATTAACAACATTAACCAGTGATTAAAGAGCAAAGGATATTTACCATGCTCTAGTGAACAAGAGCACAAACAATTACAGACCATTTCTGCTAAAGAGCTCTACGGATAAAAAAAAAAAAAAAAAAATCTTACCTAATATAACAAGTTTGTTTTGATCATATGCCCTCTTGACCTTAGTCATTTGTTTGCTTTCCTCACTTCTGTTCCTCTTGTCATATGCTGATCTAAATTTCCGATCAGAGTGTTTTCACTAAATGACAGGCTCAGCTATCTCCCATGCTGATTCAACATGATGAATTGGACGAAAAACCAACTGCTGACCGTCAGCTTGGTGTATCAGGGCCCTTAGTTCACTGTAAGGCTACAGCCAGCAGTCAGTTAGCTGACCTTAGCATAAAACCGTACTAAAACTGTAAAAATGCCACGTTGCAGTTTTACAGTTTATTTGACAGACTATTTCTTGGCCAGGCACAGTAAGCTTCTGGAGTGTTAAGGATAACAAGTACACTGGTGAGCTTTAGAGATGCTGGTAAATGTATTTTGTTACTTCCAGGCAGAGCCAGGCTAGCTGTTTCCCCCTGTTTCCAGTCTTTATGCTAAGCTAAGCTAACCAGCTGCTGGCAGTAGCTTCATATTTAACAGCGTGATGTAAAAGTGGTTTCAGTTTTTTCATTTAACTTTCAGCAAGAAAGCACAAAAAGTGAATTTATCAAAATATCAAATTATTCCTTTAATACCGGCACTAATTTAGACGCCTGTCAGCAAATCAGAGCCAAGAATGTTAAGTGACCATTAAATCGTTATAACACCCTTTAAGTACGTACTATAAATGTATTCCATGATTCTCTCAACAACTACACTACACTACAAAAAAAATGCTCAGCTCTATGATAATCAACTGAAATGATGATTCATAAGTGTCAAAGAGTAAACTGTAAAGTATTTCTCATGTAGGTGGTAGCAGATGAGTGTAAGAGGGAGTGATTTCGGACACAACGCATGTCTAAATTCCTCGTGAAATCTGTCTCACAAGGAATGTGAGCCATCACTTCCTGTCTCCGTTCACTCTGGGGTCACATGTAAGGTAAGTGTTAAGGGCTTTAACAGACCACAGGGACTAAATATGGGAAGTCCACTCCTCCCTCTCTCCTCTGTCAGATCATGACATCAGTCTGAACGCTCTGCACGCCTTCCTTGTTGCTTGGACGCAGCACAGACACAGGAAAACATGAGGGGAGCCAGAAACTGGAGCAAAGTGGAGTGAGAAAGGCCAGAGCTGCATTTTTTCACGGCGACTTTCAATCTTGCAGTTAGAAGAGATGAAAATGAAATATTGAACAGAGGTAGGAATTAAGGAAAGGCCATTAGGGGGATGTTATTAACCCCGTGGCTTTCTATCCATCCATGAAATTGTCAAAGCAGCCTGAGTCACTAAAGTAACACTGATGTCTCCCTCAGTGGCGATATCACAGCTCCATTTATCTTCGAGCCATAATCAGGACATGAGGGGTGACAGACAGTAAAAAATAGAAGTGAAAAGTGAGTCATGAGATCAGACACGTCTCTTCCCAAAATGCACTGCAGACTGCACTGGCAGCGGCAGAGCAGCGAGCTGTCAACAAGCTCGTCAGCTATTTCAGTGCAGGGGCAGGAAGCGAAGCTTTCCAGTCGCCACTAAAGGGATGTTTCCAAAATATTCGTATAGGCTCAGTGAGTAGAGACAAAAGGGGGGTGCCAAGAAACAAGAACAAGCTGGGAGCTCTGCCAAGCCTGTTGGCAGTGCCACAGCACCACAGTGTCAAAGATCCAAACCATGAGGGCAACAGGTTTGGGCTTCTTATGCCTAAAGGCTGCCCTCTACAAAGCTCTGCCTAAAACGTTGCTGTAGAAGAAGCCATGGTACCTTATCATAGATAATCAATATTTCAATTAAGTTATTTTTTCTGTATGGTTAATTCATGTTTCATTCGCTCTGAGTACAACAGAATTTGCAGATTTCTGTCCAATTTTGCCCTATTGCTAAAAAATACTTGAAGAAATCTAAATGTTTCTTTTGCCACATACACACAGGATGTATCTATCACTTCATTAACTTTTGGGGGGGACAGCACCAAGAACTGTCACCTCGCAGCTGGGTTCGTACAATGTGTGGCGCAGCCTTGGTCTTTTCTCAGCGGAGTTTAAAGCTCTCCCTGTGTTTGTTTGGGTTCACTCCCACACCACAGACTTGCATCAGATAGAATACATCTGCTGTTGTCTTTGATCAAAGCAGAACCGGGGTTTGTTCCTGAGCACCAGATAATAGCTGCTCCAACAGCCCAGTAACCTCACCTCCTCCTAAAGAGTTATGATGCGTCAGATGCAGAGAGCAAACTTCCACAAGGAAGTCAGCATTGGTACTTTTGGTATTCTCCCATGGGAAATCCAACGTATAGGTCACAAAGAGGAGGAAGCAGACCTCACAGATCTAACGGCCTTTTAGCTCCGAAATATTGACCAGGAGAAAAAACATGCTGTCACCATGTTGGTCTTGTGGTCTCAAGGCTATGTGATAGATCTGCTAATGTGACACCTGAAAGTGGACTTTGTTAAATATTAACCTGCTCAAACAAAAACACGCAAATATATTTGTTTAGTTCAGATTATCCAAAAACCATTTTTAAATATTGACTTTGTTTTCTTTCTTTTATTTTGCAGCCTTAACATGTAAATCAAATAATGTTAGTAGTTAAACCTTGTATTCAAGATGTCTAATAGGACCATCGACCTATAGGACCCAAAGTTTAGGTGCCTGGAAATAAGATACCCTTATGGTTCTCAGTTTAATAGTTATACGTCACACAGCTGGTTAAGTATGGGGTCTGACTTTAAACCACAAAAATGGGGAGAAAAAAAACTTTTGCAAAAGCACAAAACAGCAGTTGTTGTACTACAGTCCCTGAGCCAAAATGTAAACAAGAATATTATTTCGCAGTGGTTTTCCTGTGCAGGCAGAAGCAGTTTTCCTCTCCAGTAATAATCCAGTGTTAGGGGAAATTTTCCTGGTCTTTTAATGCCAAAGATGCAAAACCTAAACTGTCCAACAAGCCCAAAACTTGCAACCCATTCACCAGAGAAAATGTTGCGTTGTAGGTTTCTGCAAACTACGGACATGTCACATTTCCACATTATTATTCAGCAGATACACTGAAACTTTACCTTACAATGCTGTGGTTAATGTGTGGTTATGTTTAGGCACAAAAAAACACTTGGTTATGGTTGGGTAAAGATAATGTTTTGGCTTAAAATACAAGGTTTGGGGGACATAATCCATCCATAATGTCTCTGCAACAACACAACCACTCTCAGTGCCACTATCCCAGCAATGTCTCCATAAAAACACAGACACTGGGGTGCCCACTAGCTTACTTGGTAGAGCAGCAGGCACCCCATGTACAAAGGCTGTATTGGCTGTGGGTTTGATTCCAACCCATGGGCTTTTTGTTGCTTGTCCTCCCCCCTCTCTTTCCCCCTTTCATGCTATAACTGCCCAAACAAATAAAGGCAAGAACCCTCAGAAAATATCTAAATAATAAAACAGATGTTTTTCATGCCTAAAGGCCACTGCAAAGAGCGATGACTCGAAAAATCACAGCCTTTTTTGTGGTTTATTGATCTCAAACAGGGGTCTGCGCCCCATTCACCATCCCATCAGATGACAAAATCAGCTCATATACAACATCACTTTAAAAATGTTGATATGATATGTTTAAAAAGACGCAATGTAACATATTCATGGTTTGCAGAACCTGGAGTCAGGCATGAAAAATGATTTGTAATGATAGTTGCTGTGTAAAGGTGCATTTATGTTGTGGCAACGTGGAAGGGACTTTAGTACTGAGCTATCAGTCAATCAGGAGAAACCCAGTCTACAATAATAATATTCTTTTATCAAGCAAAAATGCCAAATATTTGCTAGTTTTGGTTTCTTAGTCATTAGATGCAGTATGAGAAAAAATAGTAGTGCAGATAAATAGATAGATAGTGCTCACTGGTGCCAGAAAAAGAGACAGTATTACACCAATCCTAACATCCTAGCACTGGCTACCTATCAAATACAGGATTGATTTTGAGGTTCTTTTATTTGTTTTTAAAGCCATACATGGGCTGGCACCCCAGTTTTTTTTCTTACTACTTTGTTTATTTATTCTTGTTGTAATTATATATTATTTTGTCAGGGATAAAGGACTTTATATCTTTTTGATTTTTCTTTTTGTTTGTTACTTGTATCACATATAATAACGTAAAGAAGGCGCAGGACTAAATAAGCTCTTTGCTTCCTCCTGTTCCCTCTCGAACACATTATTTTGTGGTTGTTTTTTTTCTGGATAAGACTGTTTATTTGTCGTGCTTTTTATGACATTTTGTTACTTATTATTTTTATGGTTATTTGTTGTTCAAGAAAAACAATAAACTAAACTAAACTAAACTAAGTATATTGCTGAACTTCTCTGCCCTTACTACAACTCCCGACCTCTTAGATCCTCCGAACAATGTCTTTTAACTGTCACATGATCGATGCTGAGGGGTAAGATAGATCGTGCCTTAGCGGCAGCTGCTCCAAAACTTCGGAGTAGCCTTCCGTTACCAATCAAATGCTCCCCCACCATTGACACTTTTAAGTCAGATCTTAAAACGTACATGTTTTCAATGGCCTTTGGTTGTTTGTAGTGGTTTTAATATTTTGTAATCTTTTTTATGTAGCCTATGTAATTGTTCTTACCAGTTTTGATATTTGTTACATTTTATATTGCTATACATTTGTCAGTCTTTTAGTTTGTACAGCACTTTGGTGTTTTTAAATGTGCTATATAAACTTGATTTGTTGAGGGGGCCCCAGCCACCTCCTGTGCACAGGGCCCCATAATTTACAGCTACGCCCCTGCAGAGAATTTAACCCTAAAAGTGCAACAGTTATATGACTTGTGATGTTCTGTATTAAATGTTGTATCGTCACTTCCTGCCATATTTTCCATCAGACCCACCTTCTATCAGTGGAGACTTGGAGAGGTCTCTTCTGTCCTCAGGAAAGGACTCCAGCAGTCTTTTAAACAGCCGCCCCAGATCGGAATAACTCCGATGCAAGTATAAAATGTTCCTGTCAGACCACTCTGTCCTTATCTCGAAGAACTCCTCTTCCTCCCCCCGCTGGCTGATGATGAGTCTCCGGATCCCGTTGACCCAGCAGTCCCGGACAAACATGTTGACCAGCGACGTGCCTTCAAACACAGCCGATGCCATTCCTCAGACGTCAGTCCAGCATGCTGGGGCGGGCCGGTGGCGGACAGCAGGCTGGGTGAGGGCTGAAGGAGGCGATGTCACAGGGGATCTGCAAATTAAAACAATCCGGCAAACAAGCGGAGACAACTTCGGTAACTTTTCGGGTCTGGCCGCAGCTGTTGAGTACGCAGGAGGAGGGTGATGATTTGCTCAGCCCATCACAGGCGTGATCTCAAACGTGGCATGAGAAAAAAATAGACTTTAGAGTCATAGATACCGCCCCCGCAAAATTGATTCTGGTATCGATCCAACAACAGTTTATTTATCTGTCATCCCCAGCAAGATAAAAACTAAAAAAAAGTCCAAAGATCTCTCAAAGTAGAAAGAGCTGCTCCCTCCTGCAGGCTGCCGTTAGTTTCCTTAATCCAGAGCCTGTCACTTCACACTGTCTGGATAAGCCTTTCTTTCAGCACAGTTTCCTCCCTCTCCTTCCTCCCTCCTTCCTTCCTCCCTCCTTGACAACAGGGTATTATTATGCAAAGAATGCAAAAGGCCTGCAAAGACAAAACTGTCCATCTTCTTTATTTATAGAAGAAATAGCCTATTTTTCCTCTTTTTTCTTACTCAAATAGCTTTTACTACCCTGGGATCTGATGCCATTTGCCACGTCTTTCCTTAAATCTGTACTGAATCTTAAAATGAGATGCTTGGGAATAACCACAGGAAAAAAATCCTGGCATAAACAACTCAAACCCAGCAGCATTTAACTGTATGCTTGATTCTCCATTTCTGACCTCACATAACTTGTGTCTTTAGTATTTTAGCCAATATTTAACCACAGTAAAAGAGATGCACTGTAGCCCATTATTTCTCTCTTGTCAGAGTGACCAAAAAAGGAGCAGATCTTCCTTGCATTGCACAATTGAGCCGTGCACTAATGTTTCACCAGTAAAAGAGCTTTACAGGAAGTCAAGCAATGACGATTCAGCTGTAATTAACTACTGTACTGTCTGCAAACGATTCTGGTAAAAGCAATTCATGACAATACAGTACAGGAAGTAGCATGCTGATTGCGAGTAAAAGCCAGCTGTAAACCACTCATTATTGGGCAGACAAACAAATGCACGTAAATCTGCACAGAAACCTGAATATTGCACTGTTGAGGTCAATCCTGCTGTAATGTGCACATTACATTTTATGGGACTGAGCAGGTGGTTGCTGCAGAGGTCTGCTCTCATGCTCCTTATGAGCTCAGAATTGCATTTCTGTGAGTGTTTCAGTCTCATTAAGGACTCCAAGCAAGGCAACAGCCAATTAGGAAAATACACAGTTTTAATTCGACATATTTAAACTGTCCAAAGAAGTCTTCTTCACGTGACAGTTTCATATTTAGCTGTTGTAGTGAGGAAACATATAAGACGGTGAAATATGAAATATTCTGAAGATCTGACTCAGTGGGGCATTCCTGCTTCTCTGGAAGTTCCAGTTATATGTTTTATCCCTGTACTTTTCTGTGTCATGGTTTCATTGACAGGTTGTCTGTTAATGTAAACCACTTCCTGTAGGTGTTTTTTATAAGCTAGATTTGTACTCAGTGATCATGTTAAAGGGATGGTTTGGAATTTTTGAAGTGAGGTTGTATGACTATAGTCAGTAGCTGTCTCCAAGTTTGGAGAAGCAGGCAGGAGTACCGCCACAGAAGCTAGGCAATATACTGCTGTGGATGGGGGCAACAAAGAAGTTGCTGGTGTACCACGGCCTTGATCCGTAGTTAAGTTACTGTGTAACTTTGGTGAAATCAAACTAACTCTTTAAAACACCAAAGCCACACAACAACACAAACAAACTAACCAATCGAGGCAGCAGTAGACCAGCAGCTCCCATGTTCTGCAAGGTAAAATTATTATTTTTGTTTGGGGAGTCTGGCTTTGGAAAGAGCATTGATAAATTTCACTGTGAGTTCAGGTCCCCATTGGAAGGGACCGCCTGACAGCAAGGTAAAACAGTGAAAATACTAAAAATATATTGTACACTTAAACTAATATTGATGTTTTTGGTGGGTTAAATGCAGGGCGTAAAATTAACACCCGCCAAGCGCCAGTGCAGGGTAAAAAAATTTGTTTGGCGTGTAAAACAAAAACACACACCCGCCAGTGGCGGATGGAAAATTTTGAATTGCATGTGGGTTTTTTATGTGCTTCGACCATTTCTGCCAGCTGTGTCAGACTATTTTGACTCTCACGGCTTATTGTACGTGTGCCGGGAAAGCATGACGTCAGCTACCGGAACCCTGGGCATTATGTGGTAACTTCTGACACATTTCTGCCGTGAAGCCACCGCCAGAAAAGAGGAAAAACGAAGATGAACATGTTGGACTTGGACAAGAAGAACAGACAGTTAAACGGAGTACAAATGTCGCACGGCATTTTATTGAAAAATGGAAACTAGACGAGGTTGGCCAGCCGCCGTCATGGCTGACCTACGACCCGCACACCAACACGATGAGCTGCAGCCTTTGCCGCAAGCACGCCAAAGAAACACAGAGGACAGGGTTGGATTTTCCTGAAGTTGGATTTTCATACTAAAAATGTAAGGTAATTATTTTTCGTCAAACAAGGCATGATTTTTTTTATTTGGCTGGTGAAAAATATGTTTGGCTGGTAAATTTTTGGAGGTCACTAGCCAATGGCAGATGAGGTAAAAAGTTAATTTTACACCCTGGTTAAATGTATTTAGCTGCTGCCAACGTCCACAGTAGTACATTGCTTTGCTTCAGTGGTGGTACTTCTGCCTGCTTCTCCAAAATCAATGATACAGTACATTGGATTCATATAGCACTTTACTGGATACTCAAAGATGCTTTACAGAGAGCAACAAAACAAAAGAAAGTAACAAAAATGAAGTAATCAAGAAGAAGAGAAACAAGCCAGGGAGGGAGAAGAAGAACACCATTTTTAAGAGGTTGTAGGCAGTTTTAAAGAGGTGGGTTTTGGGGGATTTCTTGAAGGTGGAGAGTGAGGGGGAGTCTCTGATGTATTTAGGGAATGAGTTCCAGAGTTGGGAGCAATGGAGAATGTCCTGTCCCCCCAGGTGCAGTGGTTAGTCCTGGTGGAGGGGGACAGGAGGTTGGCATCAGCAGACCTGAGAGTGCATGAGGGAGTGTGCCGGTGGAGGAGGTCAGACAGGCAGGGGGAGCCATGTTGTGGGGGGTTTCATAGGTGATGATGAGGAGAAGTGGATACGATGGGAGATGGGGAGCCAGTGGAGGTAATGAAGGTGGGGGGTAATGACAAGACGAGCAGCTGAATTCTGGATATATTGTAGTTTCTTGCAAGTTGTGGATGACAAACTGTAGAGGAGACTGTTGCAGTTGTCAGGTCTGGAAGTAATGAATGTATGAATGAGAGTCTGCAGCTGAAAAAGAGAGAGGGTTGGACTGAAGCTGGCAGTGTTTCTGAGATGGAAGAAGGCTGTTTTGGGGATGTGTTTTATACGTTGGTCAAAGGAGAGAGCTTGATCGCAGATGACACCAAGGTTACAGACATGACGGGAGGTGAGCACAGTGAAGCCATCAATGGAGAAGGAAAAGCTATGGGTGGATTTGATAAGAGATTTGGGAGCCGATGATAATGAATTCTGATTTTTCACAGTTAAGTTTGAGGAAGTTGGTTTGAAGCCAGGATTTTATTTCAGTGATGCAGTTGGTGAAGATAGAGTGAGTTGCAGGAGTGATGGCTATGGTAGAGATGTAGAGCTGAATGTCGTCGGCAAACTCAAGGTGTGCTGACAGTCGTCCACTGTACTGACTAAGGATAGGTACCTAATAGAACTAGAACCCCACTACAAAAAATGCAAACTGTCTGTTTAATTTTCTAATACTCCCAAAAATATATTTAAAGGAGCTATATGTAAGAAATCTAAAGCAAATAGTCGTAAAATCATCCTAATATGTCACAGAGACTAAGGAATAATGTTCATATAACATACTGATCTCACCGACAACAATAGTACAGCCAGAATATTCATATTTAAAAAAAATTTTTATGGTTTGCAAATCATGTTTATGTTTTGAATTTGTGTTTTGGCCTGTTGCGCCACCCACCGCCATCTACCAGTCACCCAGTCAGTAGAGTCTCAGCATCAGTTACAGTTACGCCTGAGCTACAATGGCTGACGGCCATTGTAGCTAAACCCAAACGACCTCGTTATGATTCCCAAAAACGCCAAGACAAAACTCGAGGCAAAGCGAGGGTCTATATAGGAGATGCTTTTGAACAGTGGAGACGGTTGAAAGTGGAGAAGAATTTGAAATCGGATGTCGAAGTGGCTACTCTTCTCCTTGACAGGTAAGCTTTAGCCAAAGTTGGCTAACCAGCATCATAGCTAGACAGGGATGGACATTTCGAATACTTTAAACTGTAGCCCATGTGCAGGTGGGTCATCGACCCGACTGATTTTTTTGAGAAACAAATGTTAGCAGCATGACAAGCAGCATTAGCAGTGTCCCGGTACATAGCATTAGCAGCTGCCCGTGGGCAGACAAATCAGTCTCCAGCGTGCCGCTGTCCACCAACCTCGAATCTGGACACGACTCGCGGCAGTATTTTTAATTTGAGTGCAATAACCATTTTGGCCATATTCTTACATACAGCACCTTTAAAATGGTAAATAGCCTGCAAGTTTAAATGCACTTCTTATTATGGCAACTTGTTTTCAGATGAATTGTTTTATGAATGAAGATTTACTTCATAAGAATAATGTCTAAAGTAACATGCATGACTAAAACTACACACTACCATTTTGCAGTTGTTGAATTAATTACATTTTCACATTCACGCTCTTTTGTGGTGCTTAGCAGTTGAATATAAAGTGTAATGAATACTGAAAATTACACTAAAGGAAAACATCAGGAATGCTGTGGAGCAAAATCATGTGATCGGTCATCTGTTTGTTTGCAGAACAGAATCATATTACACACAGAGCTTCTGTCCGCACAGTGACCTGTATCATTACAAGAGCAGAAATTATACAGTAGGAAGAAAATTACTGTGATGCACTGTAATAATAAAGGAGCTGTTGGTAAATCGTCATGTGGTTGAGGTGTGAGATGTTTTACAGAGGCAGCATTGACTCATCCTGATAAGCAACCAGACCCCAAACTTAACTGTACATCTTCTATTGGCTGGTCTTTGCTGGTACAAAGCCTAGCTAGTTAAAGATAGATATTGAGGTACAGGTTTGGGGTTTTGATTATGCTTTAATAACTGAGTTCAACCGCAGTGGATGGCATTGAACAACCATAATTGTCAGACTGACTTCCAGCGAGAGAATCAAATGATGAAAGTGAAATCTAGGCAGCCAGTTTAATGCTCCAAAATGATGGATAATTTGGCTGTTGTCTGCCAAAGTTTCTGTTTAAATCAAATTAAATTCTTTGCCATTCAGAGGCGGCACTGTGGTGCAAGAGGGCTCCTGGTTCGAACCCAAGGTGGGGGTAGCCCTTCTGTGCAGAGTCTGCATGTTATCCCCATGTCAGCGTGGGTTTTCTCTGGGTCCTCCAGCTTCCTCCCACAGTCCAAAGACATGCAGGTTAATTTGATCTAAATTGCCCGTAGGTGTGAATGTGAGTGTGAATGGTTTTCTGTCTCTATGTGTCAGCCCTGTGATAGTCTGGTGACCTGTTCAGGGTCGCCTCTTGCCCAATGTCAGCTGGGATAGGCTCTAGCCTCCCACTTAACCCTTAGTGAGGGGAAAATTAATGAATGAATCTTTGCTATTCAGCTCTTCTTAGTTAACATTTATTATGACAACAGTGGTTGTGTAGCACCACCTATTGAGGTTTTATGAATAAAAGAGATTAAAGTAGCTTTGCATGTGTTGGTTTCAAGCTGCACAGTCAAACTGAGGTAAAGTAAAATAAGACTATGCGAAGCTAAAAGCAAAATGCTACAGTAACATCAGCATGGTAATATACTTACAGTCACAATGTTGACATGATGTTGTTTAGCATGTTTACCATGTTCAGCATCTTAGTTTAGCATGTTAGCATGCTAATGTTTGCTCATTAGGATAAAACACAAATTATTATTAGTTTCCTTACAATTATTAGTCAGTTGTGATTCATTTTGCAGCAGTTTTGTCATACCCAAAAAGATGAACAATCAAGGTAATACTAAAGATATTAGAATTTTGATCCACAACCCTGAGCACCATGGCAAGTTTTTTTTTTAGCACAGCACCATTCAGACTCCAAGCAGTCCAGTTATCAGGAGACCACTTTTCGGAACCAAAAAACAACAAAACGGGTTGTTTTTTTTAGGGACGTGGACGTTTTGTAGTGATCATTTGCTGTTTTTCCACCGGGGATAGTGCCACAAAAGCAGTTTTTTTAACCAAGACATTACTGTGTTTCCTGCTACGATAGTGCCATAAAAAGCGGTTATTTTAAACTGAGACATTGCTGCATTTATAGCAGCTTTTTGGCCACCAAAATCAGGTGTTTTAAGCCAAAATATAATCTTTTCCTAACCATGACAAAGTGTTTTTTGGTTGACCACAGTGCTGCTACATGGTAGTGGAGAAAAGTAACATATCTGTGGTTTGCAACCTGCCAACATTTATTCTGGTGATATTCTGGTGACATAAGGCAATTCAAAGTGCTTTAAAGAGGTATAGAAATACATTAATGTAAGACGAAGTGAGAACAAGTAAATAATAAAATTTCATGGCAACCCATCGAAAAGGTATTCAGATATTGAACTGGTGGCACTAGATAAAAAGTCAGGGGATTAATAAAGCCTGTACGGTTCATCCTCTGGGGACCATGTTTGAAGCGATTTATTCAACAGCTGTTGAGATACATTCATGTGGAACAAAGTCGACAGCCCATCCAAAACTTTTAAGTGTTGGAAAAACAATGAAGCATGTCCCACTGTGAAATAATTACTTTATTACTGATTTTTTTCTTCAAGTATGTAGATGCTGTATGCTGCACATTTCATTTTAAGCACGAATGATTAGAGGATGATTGTATTACACAGAGAAACCGCCTCAGTATTATCAAAAACCCCCTTCTCCCTGTGTAATAATAGGATCTGTCTGTCTTGAGCCGGGCTTCAATCTGTGGTTTGGCCACATTTACAGAGTCAGCACATTCTGTCTCAAAACCTCATTCCAGTGTAATTCCTCTGAAAGAGTAAACTTTAAATGGAAAAATAGACTTTTGCCCACTCATCCTTAAAAGCTTTCTCATGCAGAATTCTAAACACATTTGTCTCTCGTTACAACAGAACCAAGGCCAAAACTCTGTGGGGGGAAGTTTGCGAGCAAGAGGAACTTCTGAGGGATGGTTTGTTTGAAGAGACGGATGTGTCACCAGATAGAAGACAGTTTGTTTTTCTGACAGAAAGATATGAAAAAATCCTGCAAATGTAGGTGCCACTCTACTTTTAATGGACGTTTTTAGGATTAGCTAGAGGGTTTAGATTTGAAATACGAATTTAGATTTGCCTGTTATGATAGTATTGAGCTTGGCATAACAATAAATTAAGTTATAAGTGTACGAGTAATCCAGTAAGAGTGAGGGCTTATAGTGTAGAGTTTACAAAATCAAAGACCTCACAATATTTAAGACTCAACAGAAAAAGGTTTACATTTTGGTAAATATGCAACATGTTATTGCTTCCAACTCATCAAATATGGCAGCTTAGACAATATCCCTATGCTTCAAACTGTGACGCTTTAGGTACACCTCTAGTGTGGCAGCGTGTCAATTTCAGCTTATTCTATGCGTCGTGTTTTTTCAAAATAAACTTCCATGTTCACAGGAAATTTGGGTGTCATGTTTACGCAACAAAACTACTTGGTTAGGTTCACAAAAAGACCATGGTTATGTTACAATAACTACATTAGTTACGTAACTTAAACAAGTTAGCAACTTTGTCATTTTGCCCTCAATGTTTCACATGGGACATTAACACCAATCTCCCGGGTGAAAGTCCTGTTTTTTCTTGTCTCACCCACCATCCCTCCCTCCTGCTTTACTTGGACTTTCTCGCTCATCATGATGAATTCCATTTTCACTGGGAAATTGGGATTTCCAAGTTCCCAGCTGTAAATTTCAACTGGAAAACCCACCTAAGTTGAATTTTCAACTTGAAAAGTCTGAGAACCTCACCAACCACAACCTCAAAATCCAATATGGCTGCTCTGCGCATCAACAGTAGTGAAAGCAGCAGTATTACATTGTTTATTAGCAGTCCTGTCTTATTTGTATCTCACTGAATCAGTCGTACTCCCAGTGCTGTTCAACCTCTATCTGTGGACATGTTGCTACAGTGTTGTTATGCGCAAAATACAACATAATGCATTGTTGTCGGTTGTCAACTAGTATAAACCAATTTTCAGTGGACATCGCAATTACGTCACAGCAGTTGTGCACGTATACTAGTGGCAGAAAAACAGCGAACAGTGGAAAGAAATGGTTGAGATACCTAGAATAAAAATGTCTTTTTGTGCTGCTGGATGTCAGAACAGGAATACAAAAAAATATAATCTTAATTTTAATAGAAAACCCTCGCTGAGGACGCCATTTGAAGCGAAACGAAGACATTAATGGATGCTAGAATTTGATGTAAACAAAAAAAATCTATATAATATTCACATTTGCAATTCATAGAGCCCTGCAGTTACAGCATGAAATAATATTTAGGCCTATATTTACACACACCTGGTGGCAGCAGTATTTACATTGTACTAAAATGCATTAATTAATAATGAAAAGGAGTTAAAACTAACTGAGCCATGAAGTGCAGTTTGCCGTCAGTATACAGCTGTTTGACTTGTTTATGTCTTATATAGCTCCGTTTTGTCTTTGTGGCTAGCTCAGCAGCCCGTCTGTCTGTAATAAACAAAAATCATTCGACAAATCTCAGTATTTAACATCCTGGACGTGACTGCAAAGTACAAAATTGTATGCATTTTGTATTGGTGATAGGTTTTTCCACAAGGTAAATGAAGATGTCCGGCCACTGTAACTGGTTAGCTTGTTAGAGACCTAAGACATATACACATACATGCATACATCATGATCTACGTGTAGTGGTAAATAAAGTTTTGTCTCGTGGTGAAAATTAATTCATCATCAAAAGGAAGTGTAAAAACTAACATTTGTCAAGCATGGATTTGTCGTACTGTCCTGAAAAAAAGTTGAAAGCCTGGTACAGACACTAAAGGCTGCTTGTGCGTAGGAATCACAGGCGGTCACTGACCAAGCTGCCATATTTGACACCCTGGGAATGAGAATGGGCTGAAATATAACCTATATTTGCTTTCTTGCAGAGAGTTAGACGAGAAGATTTATACCGTTCTCACAATTGTCTGTTAAATATAAACCCTGAGCCAGGAGACAGGTAGCCTAGTGTAGCATAAAGAGTTTAAAAGGGGGGCCTCAGCTACCTTGTCAACATACAATGGTTAGTCATCTAGCAGATGATGCAGCCACTTATGAATGTGCTTATTAATTTCTTAAAGTAAAGCAATGAAAAGAAACACTGAAAGCAAAGCTATTTGTTCAAGCAGTCGACAATCTGTGTTTCTGAACATTAAGAAAACCCCACAGTGGCACATGCAGTGCAACTTATGGTGGATGTTTACCTTGTAACCTGGGTGGTGGACCTACAACATAGTTAAAGGCTGACATTTGGGGCGTAAATTACCACCCCTGTAAAATTTTGCACCCATTTCTAATTATGCAGCTGAGAGGAGGAAAATGAGGGCTTCTACAGCTCCTGTTTACTAATTTGTCACTCCCTGGAAGCCAGACTCCACACTGCCACGCCCGAGCCTGCAGTAATGGCGTTAACACAGATGTCTCCAATCAAGCTCCAAATGATGAACAGCCTGCCTCAGATTGAAAGAACCTCTGTTGATTCCTACATTGAGATCACCTGTGATAGAGAAATGATCACCAGTTTCAAAGTCACCCTACATGACGGTATAAACCTGCCTTACCGTGAAGCAAACTTAAATTTAAACCTCTGACAAGGCCATATGCTTTGGTCGTCTTTGCCCTTGTAAATCCTGTGCCAGCCCCTGCTCTTTCAGAAAATCAAACATCAGAGGCTCGTAAAGCGAAACTGAAAAAGAAAGAAAAACATAAAGATGGACACATCTGTCAGGGAACAAAGAACATCTGCGTTGATGGAAACAGGCGTTCCCTTTTTCATTGGGAAGCATTGTGAGCTGTGGCAGAGCTTCACTCGGAGGAAGTCATTGTGAGCCATAACTCTGTCCCCGTCCTCACCAGCAGACAAAACCCAATGAAGAGTGCAGGGGCTGGGGTGAAAGTGGGTTAGCGAACTGGCAGAGTGTTTTTAACAGGCTGTATAATGGACTGTGTCTGTCTTCACTGAGCATCTGTTGGACCTCATGTTTTATGGCCTCTTCCTTATTGTGTCTCCAGTGAAGCTTGGAGAGCAGAGGCCCAAAGAGTCAAGGCGGACCAAACGTCTGCTCGCTTTATTTCCTCTATGGAGATCCAAGTTCCAGCTACAAAAGTCGTAAATTAGATCTGTGGTCGAGGCATCAAGAAACTCGTGCAGTTGGCTCTGCTTTTAATGCGTATGTGTTCTTTCCTGATTCAACACTTTGGTTATGCTAGGTGATGCTGCTCACAGTCAATTAACTGCACCATTAAATCAATTTTAAAAAATCTATTTGTCTAGTGCATCAAGTTATACACATTCCATCTAAATCTTGGCCTGACCTACAGGACCTGTGGGATCTGCATTTTTAATTTCTGTAAGATTTTTGTGTGTTTGAAAACTTGACCACACAAAATGAGTTTGTAAACTAAGGATGACTTGAAGAAGAAGTTTGGAGGGACAGTTATCTTAGATTAGCATTGGTGACTTCTCGCCTCACATTTTTGAACAGTTAGCATTTGAGCACCAATTTTGTGAGTGTGGAGCCATCACTGATTTGCATCTTATCTGAGGCCTCTGGTGGGGAGAGCCAAAAAATATTTTCAATTATTTTAAATTAGTGGCAAATTAAGGCTTAAGTCTCGTAGTGTTAACTAGGCATAACACAACATGGTTCAAGATCTTCCCTGAAGCTGAAGATGACATCGTTGAAGCTCTGAGGATGCTTTCAAATCATTTTAGAGTAATGGAGGAACAACAGAAACGCTTGACTAGGTTTGTGTGCTTCCTATTACTCAAAAGGAATCGAAACATTCCAGAGCTGAGATGGCACATTTTGACCAGTGTAAGGCAGAGAGTAATAAGCTACCACCTACAGAGGATGCGCTGAAGCAGCTTATTGATGGGGGAGCTACATGTGCAAGCTTGAGTTTGGGGCCAGGCAAGCATTCCTCAGCAAAATGGATACTACATGGATGATAAAGGGCAGTGGAGACCCACTACCCCTGATGTACTACCAGCTCCTCAGGCCATCATTGAAATGATGAAATGCCACTGCAAAGGAGATTGTTCAACACTAAGATGTTCCTGTAGGACAAGAGACTTACGATGCACTGACCTTTGCTTTTGCAGTAACCAATGTGAAAACGATGAGGACTCAAGATCTAAAAACTGGGATTAAGATGAAAGTGATACTGAAGATGAAGAATGACATTTTAAGTTTACAGGCAGTCACTAAAACTATAATTACCGCCACGTGGTTGTATGTCTCCGCCCACCAGTTTCTCTGACAGTTTCCATCCATCTCTGTGAAAACATGGATGCTTCACACACAGAAGATCTATACAATCAGCACAGTTTCAAGATTAGAGTCACCAATTCAGTATCTGACCAAATATTTCCCCTTCTGTTCCTGAGATATGACGCTGAATAACGGACAATAAAAGTGTTTTAGGCAGATCATTATGATGTCACAATGAAGTTGACCTTTGACCTTTGACCTTTTGGAAATAGAGTGATATCACCTCATCATTTTATCCTATTAGACGTGTGTGAAACGTTAGCACATGAATTCTTGAGTTATGGCCAAAAACATGTTTTATGATGTCAAAGTGACCTTGACCTTTGACCGTCGACCACCAAATTCAATTAATTTATATCCAAGTGATTGTTCTTAGTTTATGTGAACATCTGAATAAATAAAATGTATGTTTAGCCACTGAAAGTAAACACCTGCATAGCTTGGAACCTGACTTTTAAAGGCGTTTTGAACTAAGCTAAGCTAAGCTAAGCTAAGCTAACTGGCTCCAGCTTCACACTTAAAGGGACAGTTCACCCCAAAATCAAAAATACATCTTTTTCTTATTCCTGTGGTGTTGTTTATCAGTCTAGATTGTTTTGGTGTGAGTTGCTGAGTGTTGGAGCTATCAGCCCTCGAGATGTCTGCTTACCCTCGAATATAATGGAACTAAATGGCTCTTGGCTTGTGATGCCCAAAGTGCTACAAAAATACATTCGAAAAACTCAACAGCGATGTCTCTTTATGGAAATCATGACCCGCTTACTCAAGATAACCTACAGCCCTTGATGTTAGCGGTTTCATGTAGTAACTATTTTCTTTCTACAGAACTACACACGCCAACCGTATCACCACGCAAGGGGAAACATGCATCTACTCATGGACGATATTAATGGCGTCCTCCTCAGCTGAACTGTAATGTTAGCTAGCTCAGTGGTGCCAATTGAGCTAGCAGTAGATGCACGCTTCTATCTGCGCAACCAGTGTAACTCTCTGCAAGAAAGGGAATAAGCATATTTCTGAAAATTTTCTTTGCACTTTCTCTTCAAGGTAGACTACTATAAACTACCATGTTCAAAGTCATTAGTTTTGTTTTTAATGTAAGTTAATACATTAAAAACCTGAAATAAGAAGGTAAACAAGAAAATACGGTCCAAACAAAAGAGAAACTTCATCTTTGCAAACTGGTCACACAATATAATAAATCATAAGCTGTACGACACACAGTCAGACAGCAGCACACAGCTCTAACCACACTCTGCACAGGTCTATGATTTACTGGGCACGCTGGGACAGAGGTCTCAACTAATGGAATATCTAATGTTTCCATGACCGACACTTTAATCTGTGGTGAGACCTCCACGTTGCAACTTTACAATATAAATCTGAGATACTCTCCACAGCCCAGACTGTGAGTTACAGCCTTTAGACCCACTCAGTGTGCTGTCTATGCATATATTTATATCACACGGGCTCAAGCAAAAACCAGAGTCCCATTAGATTTTTATATAAATTGCTTTATAATCGTAAACTTAATCAAAGGAAACTTTTTTTTAAATTCGTAGTCAAGCCTACACAAAGCAAGATGTCATTAAAACACATGATAATAATGGTAACACCTGCAGGCCTGTCATCTGCCAGAAGCACTTGTCCCATCTGCCAGGATGTCAACATTAATGCTGTTACATCTACACGCCTCCATTACTCTCGCACTGCTGTGAATAAGCAACCACAGGTGCCTCACAATAACAAGATTTACTGCTTCATATAAAACTGTCAAGTGTGGATAATAACCATCCCATGAATGCTCTTGCATCCTTGAATGTCATGTGAATCCACTGAGCTGTGTTAGAAGCTCAGTCCTGACATTTTTAATACTTATTGCGTTGCAGCATGTCTCAGATTATGTTTTAAATTGTATATGAGGCAAAACATCCAATCAGATGATGTGGAGATTAGTATTTTCACACTTTCCGACCACATTTTGTGGCTTCTCATCTGATAAAGATTAACAGAATGTCTGATAGTGGAGTTGTTCTTTGCATGTTCTGATGAGTATCATAAGGCCGAAACTGCAATTACACTTCAGAAATGTAACTTGCATATCTCATTATGAGTGCAGTGCAAATTAAAACTTATCTTGCTGTTTTAGAAGATACCCTCATAGCTAAAAATGAGGTTACTTGTCTTGTCAAGCTTGTTTTTTCAGTGTGAAACACCTGTCATCAATAACACTTTCTATGACGGTCACGTTTAATGCATTATACACACGTAACATAGAAAAAGCTTGGTGTGATGGTGCCATTGTCTGTTTTAATAAAAGTTGTGTGCTTTGGAAAATAAAGGCACTTTAATTGCAGCCAGTAAATACAGCTCATAATTCTTCGTAACTGTATCATAGTTTCATACAACTGCAAAAAAAAAACTTCAACTGTGCTGTCACTTTATTCAAACCTAACAAAGTCATGCTATAGCCTATTGTTGATGTTTATAAGGTATTATTCTATTACAGAAACTTAGAATTTATGATCTGTTATGATATGTTAGAGCAGTTCTCTATGTGTCTTTATAACTGGCTAAACTTATGGTTGTTACAATGTGCTGTGTAACCCAGGACTGTATATGAATGATCTTATAATGCATACTAGACATTACCTTCATAGAAAGTGTTACCATGTCATCTTTGAAATATGTCAATTCTGTATAATATTTGTCTCAATATTACAACACTATCTTTAGATAAACAGCATCATTTGTGCAAGATTTATACAAAATTATACTATAAATATACATTTTTAAAAATGAGCCAAAACATAACCTGCTCTGCAAGTAAAAGTTAATAAATGTGTTTTTTCTTTGATGAAAATGCTGCTTAATAAAACCACGAAGAATAAACTGGATGCAATATTGCATTATCAACAATTCAAAAACTTTGTAGCTGAATTAATCAGACAGCTGAAGTTTCAGTTTTGTGACCTATAGTTAAGGTAACAGGAAATGTTCATGCCAGTGCTGGTAAAGAAATATCTCACACAGGAAATAGGCTAAAAAATACATAGACTGATAGATTGATAGTATAAATACATGTAAATGAGATCTGTATCAATCTTGCTAATGAAAATACACGAGACGTTTGTATTTAGGTTCACTTAATCTGTGTCTAAATTAAGGGGCCGCAGCCCCCAACTGTGTAACTAAAAAGGCAGGTCCTCCACAGGACTTATATACATTATATACTGTATACAATAGTATATTGTTACTTATTTGCAGAGCTTTATATTTATTTAATTATTGTCTCAAACAAGATCTTAATTATTTAATTTCCAGTATTTTGTTTTTTGATAAACTTCATTTTAAAGACTAATTCTTGTGCAGTGGGCATTTTTCATCAAACTCATGTATTTACGAACCTTAAAAATGTTTTTGTTTGTTTGTTTTTTGTTTTGTTTTTCTTACAGAACTTTTAAAGAACGTTTTTAGACAGATAGTTCTTTGCTAGTGGATATAGAACCACAGGTTGCTAGAACATTGATGTTTTAGATAGAACCCTAAGAACCCCTTTTTCTGACTGTGTTCAGAGCTTAAGGGTAAAAATATTCCATACATATATATGCTGCAAGATGAATTCTATAGAAATCAAGTAAAAAAGTACAGTTACAGTTTGTGTAACGGGATAAACTTCTTATCTTCACACAGTCATGTGCTTTTACACATTATACTTCTTACTGCACCCACAAATACACTGAAAACTGCTGTTAAGTGCAAAACATCACAGTTGTTTGCTCTTTTGATACCTTAAAATATATACTTCTGTGGAAGATGTTTCCCCAATGAACTGCTGTTACAGTGCTGTGCGGTGCTGGAGGAGAGAAAATTACAATCAAGCACTCATATGACATTTTTGTTGCACATACCACGGGTGCACAGAGAGGAGCACAACTCGTGCACCCCATGGTGAACGAGGGGCCCTCAAAACCACATGATCCACTAATTGACTTCCAGGGCCATCCTGTGGTACGAGGGAACTAAGCAACCTTCCAGAGCCCGCCTTGTGCTGTTTTCACTCTTTTTCTCTGTAGCCTATTTGGCTGTCTCTCACAGGCTGCACCCGAGGGTGGTGTGAAAGTTCAGTGTTTAACACTGTACAGCACTGCAATGATCAAAGAGAAACTGAAAAAAAACTCTCTCTTTGTTTTAGTCTTGGCTCATGCAAATACTGAAGTTCAATGATATGAACATTGTCAGCAACCAATAGGTGCATTCTTTCAAGCACCAAACAGGAAGCAGCAAACTGGGTAGACAGTAAACATGCAAGGGACTGCGTGGAGACTCCAGAGAATATGAACAACTGATAGAGTTGTGGAGTGAACAATTTTATTTGGTGTGTATCTGATCCACCAACTAGCATGTCTTTTGGTGAGAGATCTTAATTTTTTGAAACAGTTCACCTCTAATTTTCACACTCTCCTCCCACTAAAATGGCCCAGCTAACCGAGAGGGTTAGAGGCTAATAGCAAGTTAAGGCGACAAAATCCAAAATGTAAAGTTTGTACGCAAATGTATCCTGTGTTTCTAGAATAATGTGTTTCTGTGGACACATAAAGAATTCTTGAAATATAATATTTCTTTAAGGGAGTTTGGTGTAATATTTTCCACCAGCATTATAGAAAATGATCTGTAGTCTTACAAATAGTGACCCTAGAAGATCCCCAGTAAGAAATTCACATTGTCTAGATGTGAGAGGGCATCAGATTTTAGTCTTTTAATAGTCTTTTCAAAGTCTTAGTGAGCTATTTTGACTCCAGGTTTTGTGCATGCTGTCTCACTGGCCCTGTTTAGACCTGGTATTAACATGTGTTTTGGGTGGACAGCACTAAATACAAGTGTAAATGACCACTAAAAGGCATTGTGACTTGATTACTCAAACCCACTTGCCGAGGTGGTCTGGTACACATTTGACCACATATCTTTTGTAGCATAAACACAAATGCATCCCTGACAAGGACTACATCATCAAAGCAGGACATGGTGTTTGTTTTGGTGTCTGTGCGCTAATGCAGTACAACTTACCCATTTTATGTCGAGTTGGACGGAGTGTTGCGTGACCATCCATTGTTCTGCTCTATGAAAGAAGACATGTTGACTTCTGCTGACAGTGATATCTCCAGCTGTTCTGACACAATTGTTAACCTGACCAGCGAGCTGTCCACTTGTGTTCGGATCACCAAAACGGACGTTAATACCAGGTCTGAACAGACTCACTGTCACTCTCTCACTGGGACACTTGAACAGATCTGAGCCCTTGTAACACCTGTGCTTATCCCACTATGACAAGGCAAAATGTCTGCTTTCCACATTTCAGAAATTGTGACCATACAGTATAAGTACATATGTACTTTGTAGATTCAGATCATAACTGACATAGACCTATTATATTGATAAAACTATCCCACAGTAGGCCAAATAAAGTAACTGAAATAAGCTCCATCATTAGTCCACCAGCTGCAACATTAAACTGATGTGCCAGTGGTGTAGTGGGAGTTGATGAGGTATGTGTACTCCTGTGTAGATGGGTAGGGTACCTTAGAAAAAGTGGGTATACTCTCCTATATATTCTAAAGGCTTTTTGGCTGGTAGGTGGGTATAGTGTAAACAGCCAAGATAAGAGGTGGGTATAGCTCATATACCTGCATATATCCCCAATACACCACTGTGATGTACACATTAATGCATCAGCAGGCATAATTATTATTTGGTGACATCACTGCATATGTATTTTTCTGAAATGGTCCATTTGGATAGTCAGTAATTAGCCTACTTTTACTTTTGGTACTTTAAGTATACTTTAATGCTAAAAATAAAAGTTTGATGCAGGATTTTCACTTGTATCAGTATTCTTACACAATGGTATTACTATTTTGGTTAAATGTAAGATCAGAATATTTCTTTCACCACTGGCTGTCAGCTTCTTTATTAAAACCTCCTGTTGTGTTAATGTACTGACGCCAATGATGTTGTAAAAACGTCTGTTGGCCTCAAAACTTTGTACACAAGCCTTTTTACACATCCTGGTGGACGAACTACACATTTCCTTGCACAGCTCCGGGCTGCGATGCACCGCCAGCACAGCAGAGGGCGCATCAGTGTTTTGATATCTTAGCACTTTTTTTGGTCAAAACAATCGAAAAAGAAAAGCCCCTCAGCTGAGGAAAATGGCCGACATTGAGATGGACATCGCGTCCACAAGAATGAATAATGGCAACGAACACGTGTAAGTCATTTATTTTAAGATAAAATGTTCGTGTTAGTATGCTGTAAGTGCCTTCCCCACCCGAAACCAGAAGCGAACTGTTG
This sequence comes from Epinephelus moara, assembly GCF_006386435.1. Lineage (NCBI taxonomy): Eukaryota > Metazoa > Chordata > Actinopteri > Perciformes > Serranidae > Epinephelus > Epinephelus moara. Next base: position 14,624,747 of record NC_065516.1, read on the forward strand.
TGTAAGTTTTAGCTGCCGAGGTTAGCAGAGTAGCAGCTTCACGTTGTAGCCGGGGCTAGCTAAATTACACACCAACGGCTGGCTAACGTTCTTAGCCAACTAGCTAATGTTCTTTAGCTCACCTAGCATTAAGTTGAGCTAAGCGCATAGCATGTGGAAATGTACACTGACAGCATTTTGTGTATTTACCTCCACAATACACACGCGTCACACCTCATACAGCCAAACGCTTACATTTATTATTATTAGTATAAGTTCGCATAGCGAAAAGCTGCTCAGGGATGTAGCCTGCTAGCTCCAAGTTTGCTAAGATGGGTTAGCGTAGCCTAGCTAATGAGAGAAGATCATCTTGGCGGTCGTGCTCAGGGGAAGAGCGAAGTCAAGTGTACATGGTGACAACCTGTCAAAGGTTGTCACACAACTAGGAACATTTACGTTAATTTATATAACTTAAACTTGCTGTCATTATTCTGAGCGTTGCTGTTCAGTGTTTCTGCAGTTACAAGCTAAATTCAGCACATTACGTAACCATGTTGTACCTATCGTTAATGATAACCACTGAGCTAACTTGTGTCTGTAGAGATCTAAAAGCTGCTTTCTAAGTAACTGCTTTAACTTTATTCTAAACGTGCTAAAAGTACTATAAGTAGGCCATATGTCTATTTCGTAACATACTTACACAACGTCTGTTAATAAATGCTGGAGGAGGTTAGCAGTTTCTGTGGTGTTTTTAAATTAAATTTACATGTAAATAAAGCCATTGCTAATATTGTTGTCTATATTTATTAAAGCGATATTTTTGTTGAACACTGTAATGAACAAAAATCGCTTTTACCATAGCTCAGAAAGTTGTTTTTTTTTTGTCACGGTACCCAAAACACACTGGTACACTGGTTGCTATTGGTTACAAGTGTTAGAGGAGAGACAACAATAGATGGCTTCTGTTCAAGCTCCCTGCCCTCAGTGTTTATTATGGCTACCAATGGGTGTTCTTTTCAGTATCAGTTGATGCACTGATTATTTTTCTGGGATGTAATGGCACACAAAAGTCAGTTTTCAGTTCATACTGTGGTTCAGTGGGAGTTCAGCACAGGGAGAAAAAAAACACAAATTCAATTATTTTAAACACACAGCAGTGCAGGAGTCCAAAGCAGACTGTTGCTTGGGACTGAGGTAGCATTTCCCCACCGGCAACTTCGGTAAACTATTTTCATAATAAAATTAAGGGATATTTCAATCACTTCTGTGCTCTTCAAACATGGAGTAAATACTCTCTGTCTTTCTGTTGCTGCTTTAGCTGACCCTAAACCCACAGGTGGGTCTTCCAGCATAGGTGTTTTATTTGTGTTCGCCATAGTGTGACTGAATCACACGCCAATCCTCTTGTTGTACTAACCTCAGCCGAAGAGGTCATTGTAACCTCTTTGCTTCAGCAGATGTTGCTAATAGTGTATGGCTAAAAGTTTCCAGGCAGAACTTGCACAGTGAACTTCGGTTCTTCATTACATGCATCAGTCTACGTGCTATGTATTCTACGTGCAGCTGTACGCACTGTACTGGGACCCCTGTACCGTGATGGTTTGGTAGGCATACAAGTATTGTTACAGCCCCATTATTTTTCTCAATCAATTGATTGTTCATTTGTTATAACTTTGGTGTAGAAACTGTTTTTATTGAGGATTGGTAATGTCATGGCTGAAACTTAATCCCCTAAATAAGATCTGGATTTGAATCAGACCAGGGTTTCCTTGTACCCATCAATACCTAATTGAAAAAGTACCTACAGTTTGACAATAAATTCTGTCAGTCAACACATGTCATTTTGGCACTATTGTGTGATATTGTGTGCTGAGTAGTTAAGATTTTTGTCTTTGAAACAGGAAGCAGGATCTGGAGAGCCACGAAAGAAGTGGAAATGAGGACAGCGGAGACATGTCTGAGGAAGAGGAGGAGGAAGAGGTAGGGGTGGACAACAGCAAGACCTAAATATCTTCAGTGGTATGATGCCATGATTCTGATACACACTTTCTACCTTAAATTTAACTTAAGCAGTCTTCATTTTAGTGGCAGTGGTGATCCATGTCTGCAATTTGATAATATGAAAATAAAATGCATCATTGAAATAGTACCCATATTCATGCTGCTATGAACACATATTTTATCTTGTCATATGATGAACACTACTCAAAATTTAACACAGAAGAATGCAATCATACAAAATTGAAGATATAAGATTATAGCTGTGTTCTCAACATATTTATAAATGTGCATAATGAGATGATCTTACACCTGAATGAGTTGTCAAGCTGATATGTTGTCTTGTCGTAGGAGGAGGCAGAGACGAATGGCGAGAAGACAGAAGAGGGGTCCAAGCATCACAGCAGCAGCGGTAAACACAAGAGGAAAAAACACAAGCATCGTAGTAAGCACAAAAAACACAAGCATGCCTCTGATGAGGATAAGGACCGCAAACGCAAGCATCGTCACAAACACAGGAAACACAAACGCAAAGAGGGCTCCTCTCCCTCCAGTGCTGCTCTCTTTGCCTCCTCCAGCCACAGAAAAGTTGAATCTTCTCCCTCCTCTGGAAATCCAAGTCTGGACGACAGGGCGTTGTTGGAGGATTTGGAGAAACAGAGGGCCATGATCAAAGCTGAGCTGGACAGCCAGTTGATGGAGGGCAAGGTCCAGTCAGGCATGGGCCTGATTCTTCAGGGTTATAACTCTGGATCCGAAGAGGATGGAGATGCTAGGATCAGAAATGGAGAACAGCGTCAAAGGGGCAGCTCAGGTAAACCCATATCTCCCAGAGGGGGAAAAGGTGGGAAATCTAGAAGGGACTCAACAGAGGGCAGTAAGTCCAGCTCCAAGCGTCGTAGCCGGAGTAAGTCTGCAGACAGGCTAGGACAGGCCAAGGAGTCTAAGCAGGACAAGGTGACCAAAACCACCAAGGACACAGCTGTTAAAGACAGAGGTCGCGGTAGAAGCAGGTCGAAAGACAGAAAGCATTCGGACAGCACTGATAGGTCCAAGGAGAGAACCAGGAAGTCCAGCTCCCCAACCGGCTGGAGAGGAGAGCAGAAAGGCAGCCGGCCTGACAAACGGCCCTCTCCACAGCGGGAAGAAAGACCAAACCAGGAGAGAGCGAGCCGGCGGTCCAGATCACCTGGACGAGAACGACCAACTCGCTCAGATGCTGACCGGGACAAGCGGCCGACCAAGTCCCCGTCCAAGGATGCTTCATCGGGGAAAGAGAACCGCTCCCCTCATAGACGAGGGCCTCACAGCCCCATGAGGAAACGCAGTGCTTCCCCTCGCCACAGAGATTCCCACCACCCCTCGGCTAGTGCCTCAGACAGGACATCGAAACAGAGCCACTCTCCATCCAGAACAAGGTCTCCTCCCAGGAGAGCCCGCAGCCGCTCACCAGACGCCAGGAGGAGGGATGCTGACAGGCAGGACTCACCGCTGAGGTTGGTGAACTGAACAGTTTGATTTTCATAACTTCTCTTAATAATATAAGTTAACTTGGTTTGAGTGAAATGCTACACAAGTGAATAATAGCTTGACTGATTCTATAATATGTACAGGCATCAATTATTTATCAGTTCATTGTTGATGGATAAATAGATATATCTATACACGACTGACAGTGGCTTTGTGGAATGGCAGAAGTCATCAGTTAATAATGACCGACTTTTACTATCTGAAAATCAAAAACAGATATACAGTATTTGAAAGCCTTTTCTGATAGTCCTTCATGGTTCTTCTTAATAGTTACAGGTTTGTTCGAATATCTAAATTGTAGAACGCCCAGTTCAGCTTGTTTGTCCACTCCTCTGATGTTTTGACAGGAAACGCCCACGGCCGGAGGCAGCGCCAGGCAGAGATAGATCACGGGAGAACAGTCCCAGATCAGCTGCTCGCCGCAGGCCAAGTCGCTCACCTCTGAGACGGAGGTCTCCATCACCACGACGACGCTCCCGCTCTTCCCCCCGCAGACGGAGCAGGTCTCCACTGGCACACAGGTGGGCACCCACTCAACTTTCATTCAAGTTTGGACCTTATTCCCGACTTCTGTTTTTTCTCTTGCAACTGGAATCTGGGACTGTGTGTCTTGCAGCGGTATTGTGGCAAGACCGTCTTCAGAGTGGCTGATTTATGAGGTGATTAACTCCTTTACACCTATACTTTGCAGGTCTGGGGAGAGAGACAGGTATGGAAGGCTCAGACAGTACCGTCGCTCAATGTCCCGTGATCGGGAGAGGAGAAGAAGACGCAGCAGAGATGAGGACAAGTTCAAGGGCAGCCTTTCAGAGGGCATGAAAGTCGATCAGGAATCCTCAGAGGAAGAAGTGTGAGTAAAAGAAGATATTACCCCCTCTGTTTCCCTGCAAGTCACATAAGAGGCTAACCACGGACAGCTAACAAACATATAGAGGCTGTTGTTTGAAGATTGCTTTACAAATTCTATCAAAGGCAACATGGCCTACTGTTTGAATTTTAGTTCAAAGACAGTAAAAAGTAAGGAAAGTAGATATAGGCAGGCATTTTGTGAACTAATTTCATCTCTAAATCTGCATTGCTAAAGTCAGTCTGTGTCATGCAGGGTGAGAAATGAATGAAAATGCATCCTCCCTGCAGCTCTCCCCTCTCTGTCCTAAACCCCTCCTACCAGACAACTACAGGCATGTGCACGTGCTTTATACAGTAACTTGTACGAGAACTTCATACAGTAACCCAGTATTGTATGTTGGTTTATTTGATCTTATTTCATTCTCTGTTTATTAGACCACAAAAGACACAAGAATTATCTTGCTAGCCACCTCATAGTCCCTTTGCCTTGTCCCCACCACTGTGGACTGCTTCACCAGGGGGAGAGCAAGCAGCCACTGAAGAGATGGACCTTTAGTCACCTGCTGTAGCGGCTCTAGTTTGGCCAGCGCAAACCCCCCCCAGAGCTGCATGTCATAGTGGGCAGGTGGCCAGCAGTAGTGCCGGGTCTAACCTGTGTAACAGCAGCACCAGAAAGTTTGGTGCACGGTAGGGAGTCTGACGGTAATTGAGGCTGTCTAGTCCTGGAGTTGGGGTTTAAGTTGTCTTGATTTGGGTTGCTGCAGTCACTGACTGGGGGTTATTCTCCACAGTTGCTGCCCGCTCTCCTCCCATTGAGGTGGTCTGTCGCAGCAGTGAGTGAGGCAGAGGACACACTGTGATTGAAGGCTGTAGCTAAAGTTAGCTACATAATTGTGAACTTGAAGCCACAACCGTGAGCCTTAAGTTCTGGGTAGCAGAAGGCTAAACTATTAGTAACATTTTGTCTCCATCTCTGAAACACTTCGCTAATATTGATGTGTTTTATTGCTTTTATTGTCAGGCTCTCTTAGACTCTTTTTGATAAGGCTGTCTTCTTCATTGGCAGTTTTGTGTGTAGCTGTATTTCTTTAACCTGTGTTTGTGTTTGCAGGTTCGACGACTTTGATGGAGAGGAGGTAGATGAAGAGGCTCTCATCGAACAGCGCCGCCAGCAGCGTTTAGCCATTGTCCAGGTCTGTTTACAGCTGTGCTGATTTAAACCTGCTGTTTTATTAGTCACCACATCAGTCTTATATTGGTGTAGAAGCTATAAATTATGCTCATTATACAGTGGTCTGTGTACCTTAAAACAAATTACACTAATGTCCATGATTTATCGTGTTTGAAATGTATTCTTATGGTCTCTCGATTTCTGCCATTGTACAGAAATACAAGGTCGTGAATGAAGACACCAACATGGTGTCAGAGCCGAGCAGCCCTCAGAGCAGCACACGCAGCCGTTCACCCTCACCTGATGACATCTTGGAGCGAGTCGCCGCAGATGTCAAGGAGTATGAACGCGAGAACCTCAACACCTTTGAGGCCAGCATCAAAGCCAAGCACAACCTCATCGCCCAGGAGAAAGACGGTAATGTCCTGGTTAAAATTAGCACATCTGTTGGCATACAAGGCCAACTGAATGAACCAACCGGTCAGACGTGTGTGCGCGCGATAGTTAAATGCAACTGTCAAGATGCAATTCAGTCATCTAAAAATATTTTTTGAATCATGATATTGTGGCCTGATGTAAAAAAATAATGAAAAGTGCAACATATGTACAGGAAATGTTCAGATTTACGTGTCACTTGGCAGGCACTGATGTCATCACTGTCCTAAACATTTTTCAGAAGTAGTGCTTCTTCATATGGCACATTTGGTTCCTTTTACCGTAAACAATCAGTGCTTTTCCTTCACATCTGGCTGATCAGAAGTATAATCACACTAGTGACTTGGTATGTTCAATCACGTTTTTTGCCCCCGATTCCAGTCCGAGTCATTTAATGATGAGTATCTGCCGATACCGAGTCCTGATCCAAAACTATTTTCCTAGATAATGCATCTGCACAGTGCACATTGATAGACTGTGCTTCACAAGTGAATAGTTCTGCATTAAGAAAAAAAACCCTAAATCAAAGCTGTTTAATGATTTCTAATTTCTTAGTATTTATTTTTACAAAAATAATGTATAAAATAACAAACCCTCTCTTTATTTTTTGCCCTTGTCTCTCAATTTATCTTTCCCTTTTAAGAGTGTGTTCTCCAGTGTTTGTTGCCTAGGTGCAGCCTTTTCCCCCTGAGTGATCTGTACTCCACTGAGTGTTTATTTTCGTCATCTGTAGGCTACATCTTAGGTGTGGATTAGGCTACATTAAAATAGACCTATTACTCCTATAGGTTTTTTGCCCTTGGGGCTTTTGTTGCACTTGCAATGGTGTGGTGAGTGTCGTAATCTCTGCACCACTGTCTGTCGCCATAGATGACAACAGAATGCAAGAGGCTTTCACACTGAGCTGACATGAAACGAATGCTCATAACTTCGGTAAATAATATAAACAGACTCGTAGAGCGTTTTGCTGTTGTTCATGGCGTGTGGTATTTCTGCAGCTGGCGGGGCTCAGCCCATTCTCTTTCACATACACAGGAGCTCAGCAGAGTGGAGGAGAGACAGACAGCGTAGAGGTGGAGAGTTGACATTTGCTGTACTCCTTGTTGCGATGCATGATGTGTGATGGCTGATGTAAAACAAAGGATTGGATTGGCCTCTATAAAGTCAATATGCTATAAAGCCCTGTGAGGCAAATTGTGATTTGTGATATTGGGCTTTAGAAATAAAATTGAAATTAAATTTGAAAATTGAATATAGCCGAACTCCATCACTTTAAAATGTTTTCATCGACACTGATACCATTCTTTGAGATCACATTGGGGCATCCCTACATGTTACCAAGAAGATATCACTCATGTATTGCTTGAATGGGGGGTTAAAATTGAAAGAGGAAAAGGTTAAGCACAGAAGTACACCTTTACTATCTGTGGCAGAATGGGGTTAGCTTGACCATAGGTAACTATAGAATATCCTAATATCCTTCCCACAGCCTCACCCGTCGCTTAAACCTTTGAAATGTAGAGATGTGGGTCACTGCATCTGCTCCCTGTCATAACTGAAGAGCAGTCTTATGTAAACACTTACATCAGAACCTTAACAGCCAAAAGCTCTATCTGGGATAGGTATCACTTTAAGCAGTCTCTCCTGTTTTCTATCTTTAGTTTTCATTGGAAGCAAAATGGCAGTTTTTTTAATGCAGTCTCCCAGTTCAATCATGGTCAGTTTAGCAGATACGGAGGAAGTCAAAGTTTTGGTGGTAAAAGCTGATTAGTTGCATTTTTTTGGCCTGCCTTTAAAGTCACTGAACTATAGAAGTGCATTAATATTTGCACTTCCCTGCAGTTTTTCTTGGCCTATTTCACAATATGATGACATAGACTGACCAAAGAATTACGGTCTATACAAAACTAAAATGGCATTCGGTGGCTTGATATGTGTGAGAAGTGCAGAGCTGTGTGATGCAGGGATTTTAATTTTGTTTCTTTCTGTCATGTGTTCATTCAGTTGCTGGCTTGTAATCCAAAGCCTGGGTGTCTCTGCCACCTGCAGCATGTTTTGATCTCTGCAGAGTATGTGAACCAAACACATGTTCCAGATATTCTGTTTTACAACATGGTGGATGACTAGAAACTCATCCTGTGTTTTTTCTTGTTGTTTTTGTTCATTTCAGGAGCCAACCCAAAGAAGCCTTCAGCCCCCGACATGTTTACAGAGTCAGATGACATGTTTGCTGCCGACTTTGATGTGAGTATTTTCTTTTAGGGAAATTAAATGTCAAATTTTGCAGCACATCTGAGCATTCCCCTCTGCATTGTACGTAATTTTCACTGGCTTTATCTGAAGTCTCTGCAGAGAATAAGATTGTAATAGGAAACACTTGAGTCTCAGCAACTGTTTTGAGATACTGACCTCATTTTTGTGTGGTTTCTGCAGAGTGCCAGGATGAGAGCAGCAGGTGTAGGGAAAGACTTCAAGGAGAACCCCAACCTCAGGGATAACTGGACCGATGCTGAGGGTTACTACCGTAAGTGCTGCCTCTCTAATCCTTTTATGTTCTCAGACAGGTCAAGCCTGTGACATGGACTGTGTCTGTATCAGAGGAAACACTCATCAATTCCTGCTCAGTGTCATTAATCACACACATCTACACCTGTTTGTTTTTAAGTGAAGTAACAGACTTCCTGCTGTTAACAAGGTTGTGGATTGTGTCGTTATTTAGGGGTGAACATCGGAGAGACACTTGACAAGCGCTATGATGTTTATGGCTACACTGGCCAGGGTGTATTCAGCAACGTGATCAGAGCCAGGGACACTGCAAGGGCCGGCCAGGAGGTGGCAGTCAAGATCATCCGAAACAATGAGCTCATGTGAGTTACACCTCTTTCACATGTATAAAGTATAGGAATGCAATAGTCTCAACAGCAACTATGTTTGATTGAATTTGCATTGATAAAACAAAGTTTATGATTTTCTGCTCAACAGGCAGAAGACCGGGTTGAAAGAGTTAGAATTCCTCAAGAAGCTGAACGACGCTGATCCTGATGACAAGTTCCACTGCCTTCGCCTCTTCAGGCACTTCTACCACAAACAGCATCTTTGTCTGGTGTTTGAGCCTCTCAGGTACTGAAAAAGGAAACATAACTCCGTTCTTCTCATCATTTGAGATATGTGCATCTACTGTCATTTTTAACATTTATATAATGGCCTCACATCCTAATTAATTTGTATTCTCATCCGTAGTATGAATTTGCGAGAGGTGTTGAAGAAATATGGTAAAGACGTTGGGCTACACATCAAGGCTGTGCGCTCCTACAGTCAGCAGCTCTTCTTGGCACTCAAGCTGCTCAAACGATGCAACATCCTCCATGCTGACATCAAGCCTGACAATATCCTGGTATGGTTTAAATACCCAGTCTTAAAGGGATAGTTTGGATCTTTTGAAGTGAGGTTGTATGAGGTACATATCCATAGTCAGTGTATTACCAGCAGTAGATGATGGTCAGTACAGCCCCTAGTTTGGAGAAGCAGACAGCAGAACTGACACAGAAGCTAAGCATTGCACTGCTGTTGAAGGAGGCAGCAGCAAAATGAGTTTTAGCCACCTAAACAAATCCATATCAGTTAAAGTGTTCGCTATATTGAGAATATTTTAAGCGCTTTACCTTGCCACAGACAGCCCCTGCTTCCGTTAATGGCTTCAGTTCCACATCTGTGCTCTCATCAAAGACACCAGACTCCACTGACAAAAACAAGTATTTTAGCTTGCTGAACACAGGAGCTGGTGGTCTCACACCATAACACAAACTAATTTATTTAGTTGGTGGTAGACCAGCAGCTCCTGTGCTCAGCAGTGTTGAATGAATGTTTTTCTAAGTGGAGTGTGGCTATGACGAGCATTCTAGCTTCAGTTCCCATTGTAAATAGCTGTCTGACAGCAAATTAAAGTGGCGAAAACATTCTAAATATAGCGTACAGATAAACCGATTTAGATTATTTAAATGGGACTTTTTTAGTCGGCTAAAATAGGTTTTGCTGCTGCCTCCATCCAAAGCAGTACTTTGCTTAGGTTCTGTGTAGGGCTGTACCCAAATATTTGGTGTAGGTTGTTAATAAAAATCAAAACTTTTAAATTGCATTGTTAAAAATGTGAAAATATAGTATCCTACCAACTGAGCTTGTGCATGGCACACTTGAGCGCATCTGTCTGAGGCTGTGGATCAATGCCAAGTTTTACCACTTTATCACTATTCCCTCTAACTTGTAGCTGTTTTTTCGTTATCTTTTGAATTTAATATGAATTATGGAACCGTTTTTGTCAACGTTTGTTTCCCCCGTTTTGTACAATAAATTATTGTTTAAAGTTTCAACAAGTTTCTTTTGGAGTGCGTGACACAAGTGTGTTTTGAAAACGACCGCGGACTGTCACCTGCTCAACGCATCAGTACCTTCGGATGCCATGACAGTAATAGCCAATAATGTCAAAATATCATTTACAGACCGATTTAACAGACGATCACTGCTGCCCGACCCGCAGGTCCATTTGCGGGTCCCGCGGGTTACGGGTCGACCCGCGCATCACTACTCAGCTCAGTCTATAAGGCTGTACACAACAGTAAGGCTATAGACATTATATTCTATTCAGGCCGGCAGAACCAGCAGCGCATCGGCTCTACAGTGCACGGCACTGCTGATTAACCATTTTATTGCAGCACAGAGTGTCTGCCAGCAACCAATTACTTGTAGAGGCTTCCTACAACTTGTTTCAACGGTTCCGATTTAATCAGAAGACAAATTAAACAGGATGACTAGCCAATGTGAAAATCAAAAGAAAGCATAGAATAATGTGCTGAAGGAGACTGTTGTGCCATCACATTTTTTTTGTGGTTTGAGAGCAAAGATCCGGTCGCCGCTGTGCAAAACTCCGCAATACAATTAGTTCCGAAAAAACCCTGGAGGCAGACCAAACTCTTAACTTACAAAAAATCCAAACTATCCCTTTAAAATTCAGTCCATTCAGTTAAGAGAATGATGAAGATGACGTAATCTTGTGTGTACTAATGTTTTGTCCTGTACAGGTGAATGAGTCAAAGACCATTTTGAAGCTCTGCGACTTTGGTTCTGCGTCCCATGTTGCTGACAATGACATCACACCTTACCTGGTCAGCAGATTCTACAGAGCTCCAGAAATCAGTAAGTTGCAGTATTCATATTAATCAGTAACCTCGCCATTAATCAGCTGCATTTCAGACTGGACCTTGCTCACAATTTCTTTCCATCTCAGTCATAGGAAAGCCTTACGACTATGGGATTGACATGTGGTCTGTTGGCTGCACTTTATATGAGCTTTACACTGGCAAAATCCTGTTTCCTGGATCTTCCAACAATCACATGATCAAACTAGCTATGGACCTCAAGGGCAAGATGCCCAACAAGGTAAAATTGCATCATAAAATTTCAGTTCAGTTATTGTTTCCCTTTCCGAAATGATGGGAGTCGTGTTGCTGTTCCATGCAGTGTTCAAGAAGTTATGGCTGATGCAATATCACGGTGTTCTTTCCTCAGATGATCCGTAAAGGCTTGTTCAAAGACCAGCACTTCGATCAGAATTTGAACTTCCTGTACATTGAAGTAGACAAAGTGACTGAAAGGGTAAAGTGTGTCTTTTTTCTCCTACAGCACATATTCACCTGATAAAAAAATGATTTTTATGACAAGTATGAAATGTTACTGTACTGTGTTTTTGTCTTACAATCACTATTTCATACATAATGTGCAGTAGTTGTATTCATTGATTTGGTCTCCTGTCCATTTCTCCACCCATCAGGAGAAGGTGACGGTGATGAGCACCATCAACCCCACCAAAGACCTGCTGGCAGACATGATTGGAGGCCAGCGACTGCCTGAGGACCAGAGGAAGAAAGTGATGCAGCTGAAGGACCTGCTGGATGGCACCCTGATGCTGGACCCAGCCAAACGCATCAGCATCAACCAGGCTCTGCAGCATCCCTTTATCCAGGAGAAGATCTGACACCCTGAACGCCACACACTCCCAGAGCAGACACAGAACCAACCACTAAACCAGCTCTGACAGGAACTCTGCAGTGACGCAGCCAACCCACAGACTTCTATTCAGAATGTCATCAATTTTTGTTCTTCCTCAACTTTTGTTTATGGATACATAATTATGTTCTAATGTAAATAGATCATTGAAATGGTAGCCATTATTGAAGACGTTGATTTTGCGTAAACTTCCCCTCATACCCAGCAATGCAGTTACAGACTTTTTTTTTTTAATTTAACTGGCATTGGAGTGACAGATGTTTAAAAGAAAAGTATAATTCCTGTAAATACTGTATGTCTATTGCATTAACAATCTCAAGCAGCAGACGGTTGAGTTTTGTGTAGTTGCAGATGACTAAAAACATTGATTTTTTTTTTAAAACCACAATTCTCATTGTGGGGCGATGCATGCTTTTGAATGTGCACCCTTTGTGCTCTAGATTTCTGTGGTGCAGGCCTGTGTAAATGCTCTGTATGTGCATCAGTGTCCCACATGTGACGGCAACCCTCCCCCTCCACCCCTAACCAAGTCTTCAGGCCTTGAGGACTGAGCTGAAGGATTAGATGCATATTATGTACTCCTTGAACAAGTTTTTGTTTCCCTCAAAGCAGGTAGTCATTGTTTTCTGTTGCTGGACATTTCCATGTTTTTTACCTTCCTCCCCCTCCAGCACTCTGGCTCGGTCCTGGCTCTCAAGGCTCTCACATTCAAGTGCCTCCCATATGAGCCTCGTGTGTTAAAACACCCAACAATGCGGGCCTATTGAAGCCACACCTGTGACCCTCCTCTCCCATTGTTGTATATAGTCCATAGTTACTGTCATTTCATGTGTGGTTAATCTGTTTTTTTCCATTAAGTGGTAAAAAAACAATCTTGTGATTTCAATAAAGAATAGTTGTGGAAACGCTGCTGAAAGAGCACCTTCAGTTCAAGACAACTTTTTAGTAATAAAATGTTTCCTATTGTATACCAAACCCCCTTTCTTCATTTTATCCCAGCATGTTGGCATGATGGCCTGTACGTCCTGTTTATCAATAGCTCGCTTGGTATAAATATGCTCAAAGTGTTGGATAGGAAGAGAAACAGACGTGGAGCACATGTACAGATTTCACAGCTGGATGTTCGCTGTCCAAAAAGGGCCTTTTTTTGAACCTTCTGTCACACTAAGTGCAGTCTGAAGATGGCAAGAGAGTGGAAGGGGATATTGCTGCAGCCTCAGAGCACTGAAAGTAAAAACAGTCTGCCTTGTATCCAGTTGGTACAATTTGCAGCTCTCACGCTCCCATCTCCGCAGCGGAAAGTCTTAACAGTGCCCTTCATTTCCATCACATGATTGCACTTCTGTTGAGCTGCTAAAAAGCATAATGGGAGACTCGCTTAGAAAAGATCCCCATTTTTCTCCCGTCTGGAAAGTTAGGGGATGATGTAAGAGCTCTCTGCTCACATGAAGCGCACTAAAAGGACTTCTGATAGAAGCTGATGGGCTGTCAGCCTTAAAGGGTCTAAATACATGTAGGCTATAGTGGAGAAACCACTGGTGAAGATGTCAGTGTTAATGAGCAGGGATACTATCTCCTACTGGCTTTAATCTCAACACACAGAGAGGAGGGCTTTTAATGTTAATATGTAACCAAACAATTTATAATCATGTCATCAAATTCATGAGGACACACTGCATAGCTCGAACCTTGCGATGTAGCAGTTGTAATTGCTTGAGACGATCTGAAGAGGGCATCAGAAGCACTAGATATCCTCTGTGAGTGAAGTGACTGGTGTTGGAACTTTTATTTTTAATGACAGGAGCATATTCCCAAACTAAAATCTAAGGTAACATTTAAGCTACATACTTATTTACTATGTTTTTATCAAGCTGCATAACATGGTTTCTTTAAATGTGGTTTGATGAGGTTTTGATATATAGTTCATACAAGAAGTGAGCACAATTAAAGAAGTAGTTATGTATTTACTCTCTACTGTAAGATAAAAAAAAAAACCTCAAATATGTTTCAGCATATGAAGAAGAAAAGAGACTTAAAATATAATTTCTTTTTAATTTCATTTCTCGTTTTTATTAAAACCATACAAACATTTGTAGTCAGTTATAAAAGAGCAAAGTGGCTCTTCTTGGCGGAGGGGCAGTGCTGGGCACATGAAGCTCCGCTCTGAGCCAGATCTGTCTGGCCTCTACCCAGGGCCCGGGAATCCCTGCTTTCAAAGTCAATTCTTTATTGGCCCCAGGATACTCCCCCCCATTTCCTCTGCTAAACCTACAGAAAGAGTATTGTATTTACACATTATATATAAAATAGCACAATAAATGTGAAAACTTAAAAAACAAAAACAATCAAAGAAAAGTAGAATGCATTTCGCAAATCTTAACTTTTCTGATAGTCAGACTTTTCTTATATAAATGTTCTGTCATGTTCTCTTTTGTTCGGGTCTCACAAGACACTTTACATGTTTATTTTTAATTTTTTTCAGAATTCACAATGGAAGATTGGCAGTGATCTCTCTCTTTACCGACAGGCAGATACGTATAAGGCACATACCTCAATGTAATTTCCTTCTTTCAAAGGAAATGAGTTCTACTTCTTTGAAAAAAAACAAAACAAAAAAAACACCATCAATGCACAGCTACAAAAATGAAAAAAGTACCAAAGAACAACAAAACCATTTGTACCTCATTGCTTTGACGCTGAATAAAAGGTAAATTACTCAATATTCTGTGTTCAGTCACGTAAGACTGCAAGGCAATACTAACACTGTTGACAAAGTCACTGCAATACTTGACGGCAGTACACATTCTGAATTTAAGAGCTTTGGAGAAAACAATACAGGTGATTTCCTATAAAACAAAACACGTCACTTTACAGCATTTAGCATCATGAGAGGGATATTCATGTGCTGTGGACCACTGCAGGTCATTAAGACAGATTCAAAAACATGAATATCTATTTATGTAAGCATACATAAAGCACCAAATGGGACCTTTGATCATCAAGGAGAAAATGTCCATTTTAACTCCGAACAACCGTGCAATCCAACGTCAATAACCAGATCACAAACATAATATAAAAACACTGTTATATACATGTGTGAGTACCTTACCAGACTAACTAAATCAAGCCATTTAGATATCAAGGAGACGACTATCTACGGTGCCGTGGATGTGTTCGATACCATACCGCAGTTACAAACACCACTTGGTAAAACTTGGTAGAAGCACTGAAACATTTACAGATTCACAAAAGTAACATACAAACAAAATGACAACAAATGTAAATACACCACTTATCAAAACCTATGATATATAAAGTTATCATTGGGGGCCTGTTCAGTTGAATGACCCATGTCTGACCTGCTGTGACAAGATTTAGCGGCTTTGTACCTGTGGGATCAGAACGGTAGATACTTGGCACATGAGCTAGTCTATGTACTTATATAGACAGTGTTCATGTTTAACCTTGAGTACATGCATTTTTTTCCAGACAGTGTGTACAGCAAAAACAGTGACAATACACAGAATACTGTTTTAAAGAAGTGAACTTTTTGCTCACCATCACATAGAAATACAAAGAGAAGAGCTTCCAAAAATAGCCTACATTCCAGAAAAGGAATATAACTATTTATCTATACACAATTTTGACACATCCCATTTCTGTGTGGGATGACATTTTTTTTTTTTTTTTACAAAATAAATGGCAACTGCCTGTTCCAGAACACTTTAAGTACATAATAAAGTTCTCATAATTGCCACTTTGGTCTTAATCTTCACATACACCAGAGTATTTCTCTTCCTTTTTTCCATTTTTCCTAAGGGAGGAGAAGCAGAGAGAGGGAGCAGCTACTGCATGATAGCCAGGAACTTGCTCTCCTCAGCCAGTGTGGTGAGGAGAGAGCTCATGTCTCCAATTGCCATGTTGTTTAGGCCAGGGGCCACGCTGTGGAAGGTGGCAGATGCTCGAGGGGTGGTCAGGCGTGATGAGGTCCTGGACAGACCCTGGAAGATGGAGGGACTCAGGACCCCTGAGACTAGGCTACCTTGGTCATAGCCATCCTCCAGCATGGCTCCAAAGTCCAGACTTACCCCCTCGTCTAATACACCGGGCACACTGGCATCTACTGTGCTGGTCACCTGGTCTGCACCAGGGGAGAGAAGGGCAGCCGAGTTCCCGCCACCGCTGCCGACACCTTGTCCCACAGACTCAACCATGGAGTCCAGCAGACACTGGTCCTCCAGTACAGGAAATGAGGAGGCCTTGCGATCCACTGATTCGTAAGCAAGGCAGTCACCAAAGCCCTGCTCTATGTATCCATGCTCTGGGCCCTCTAGTTTCAGCCCAGATACCTGATGCGCAAGCGAACAGTGGTCCCCACTTCTCTGCAGTTGTTGCTGCTGGTTGAGACTTGCCAGGATTTCACCAGAGTTCTCGGGATTGAGGTACTGCTGAGTCCTGGCCAAGTTCCTGCAGCCGTTCGGAGGGCGAGGGACATGGACCTGCCGACTGTGATGAAGAGCAGTTCCCTGGGAGAGGCTGGGGAGGCTGTCCATAGAGGCCCTGCTCAGGATTAAGTTGTTCCCGATCTGACAAGAGGTGCTACTGCTGTGGTTCTGCTGGAAGTGGCTCTGTTTTTGAGGTCCATTGGGGGCCTGCTGTTTGAAGCCCTGCTGAAGAGGCCTGTCAATGATCTGTGAAAAATTCGGCCTTCCAAAGGTGTTTGTAGAGTTCTGACCTCTCATCTCCATGCAGGAGTTAGGCGACGTCTCCAGCTTCACCACAGGGTTGACACAGCAAGCACTTTGAGATTGATTCGCCTGGGCACAACTGTTCTGGAAATCAAGGGGCACTTGCTGCTGAACCATCATGTTTCCAAACCTGCCAAAAGGCGCAGACACAGGTCCGTGTTCTACGCCCGACCACCTTCCACATTGTGTCTGGTGATTTTGCTCCCTCTGAGGGGACCTGTCAGCACTCCCAGACGTCACTTCATTCCACTGGATGGGAAGCTTACTAGGGCTCGCTGGCTCTACTATCTGCTGGAGACTGTGGGACCCAGGGAAGGCCATATTTAACCCTGAAGTCTGGATCTGTTCTATCTCCTCCATAGATGGGTGGGAGGTGTCCCTTTGGCTAGAAGCTATTTGGTCCTCATTGTGCATGTAGGAGCCACCATCCCCCTGAACCTGGGAGTGGAGATACTGCACCAGGTCATCTGGTAGCATATCCTCATCCCCAAGCAACAGGCCTGCCTCCCCATCGTCCTCCATCGCCAGGGCTTCTAAGGCTGCGTGTTCTGCGATGCTTGACGTGTACGGTGAGTGCTGCAGGCCTCTCTGCAGGTTGCCCTCTGAGCGTGTGTAGTTCTGTAGGCTAAAGCTGCGAGTTTCAGGTGTAGAATGATGAGACAGAGGTGGAAGAGGGTGGAGGTTGTTAAGGCTGTTGAAGCGTTGCACTGGGGGCAGACTGCAAATGTCACGAACCTGTGTCCGCACTGGGTCACTGGCCCTCCGGTTCCCATTCAGCGGCCCCTCGCCAGGATAGAGGACCCTCCTCCTGTAACCTGCATGTCCCATATACCCATTGGTGTACCCGTTGGTGCCATCATTGCAGCAATGTGGCCTGACAAGAGGTGGCAAAGAGTGGTTGCTACCACCCTCATCCATCATGGCCATGCGAGTCTTCAAGCTCATGCGCTCCATGTTGGGAAGGGGCGTGGGAGGCGGGCCGCCAGTTGCTGCTGCATACTTGGCTTTCAGGTGGTAGTGCTGTGCTGGGGTTAAAGTGAGCATTCCCCGTGACCCCCCTCCTCCTACACCTACTCCTCCTACACCTCCACAGCCCCCACCTGAGAGTATCCCTCCACCCCCTCCTCCTGTCCCACCTCCATACTGGCTTGCCTCGCTGGACCGGCGGGAGGCATCAGTGGAGATGGGGTCATAAGAGTCGGTGGAGCTAAGGTTGTGGAGGCGGCGGTGATGGGTGGCTGCCGTCGTACCCTCACTCTGGGAAGCCTGGCTGGACCGTCGACTGGAGAAGCAGGGGGAGATGCCTGAGGAGCGACGGCTGCTGCTCAGGTAAGCTGAGCTGGTGGCGCTACCACTGCTGTCACGCCGGTCTCGGAGCAAGTTGAGCACAGTTAGCTCTGTGCTACCCAGCTCCGCATGAGCAGGTGGCTGAGGAGCAGACACCCCCCACTGCCTGCCCAGACAGGATCCTGGGGAGAAACACAGACAGAGAGGAAGGAATGAATAAAGTTTGGACACTGAAATGATGATTATGAGATTAGAGAGAGAAAAGGCCAAACAAGTTAAGTGTGAGTGCAGAGAGATCCCTCAAACAGATGTTTCCACAGACAACAGGCAGCACTTGGCCATGAAACACTGTTACATGCTATTTTCTCTGATATGATATACGGCTTGATATGGTTCTGATACCATTTTACAGCGGAACAGTAAATTTTAAGCATTTGTTTTGCCTGAATGCTTCAGCCAAAATGGGCAAGATGGAATTTAGGATAATTTTTTTTTCTCAAAGCGGGATTTGTGTACACATTTGAGGCGATGTGTAAATTCAGTGTACAGGTGCTTTTCAACTGTAGAAATTCCTACATGAGCTCAATCGTGTTAAAGTGAGGATACTACATGCTGTCAGGAATTTGTGAGGGTTGTTGATTAAGGAGTACTTCAACCCCAAATGACCATTTGTATATCAATTACTCAATCCATGATGTGTAATATTTGTGAAGCCTCTGATGAACCAAGAATGCAAAAATTGAGGAAAGCATCCGTTTATAAAATCTTACACAACTCGTGCAGTATAATTTATGTCTCCTTATCTAGTCGTATGCTCAATACTTCCCAAACAGACAGCGATTTCAAATGGGGAACTTAATTGAAAGTGAAACTTATCTATGCTCTCTTCAAAGCCAGACTCTATTGACAAAAACAGTAATTTTACCTCGCTGAGTTGCTGGTCTACCTCTGCCTCTTTCAATTAGTTTGTTTGTGTAATTGTGTGACTTTGGTGTTTTGAAGGGTTAATTCTAATTCACTACAGCCACACAATAACACAAACCAAAGTGAGGCAGTGGCAGACCAGCAGCTTCTGTGTTCAGCAAGCTTGAATTACAGTTTTTGTCAGTGGAGTCTGGCTTAAAAGAGAGCATAGATAAACTTCACTTCCAGTTTAGTTCCCCTTTGGAAAAGGCTGTGTGTTTGGAAAATACTGAGCATGACTGGATAAATTAGACTTGTAGTAGTAAGTTTGTAAACAGATATTTTGATGTAGTTTTGCTTTTAAATGTGGACCCCAATGAATTCAATTCATTATGACTTTTCTCTGTTTTTAGATTCCTCATTTACCAAAAGCATGTGAGATAAACAAATTTTTCTTTTTACAAATTCGAAGTAACACAGGGTGAGTAACTGATTTACAAATGGTCATTTGGAGGGTGAAGTATCCCTTTAAGAGCATTTAGAAAAAGGTTTCACTTGGGCCTAAAATTCAGGGACCTTGAAACAAAAGAAAAAAAAGTTGAACTTACCCTTCCCCAGGATGTTGGGTAGTGTGGAACCTTTAGGGGGCGGTGTAGGGGACAGGGGCCCCAGCCTGGGCAGCGCTCCATTCACCTGCTTCAGCCTCTCCATCTTGATGTGCTCCATCCAGCGCAGGGGGCGGCCGACACTTCGCCTCGCCTGCAGGGTCAGCATGGCCGCGGTCGCCGTGGAGACTGTGGAGTCCATGATGGGGGCTGGCTCACCCTCACACTCCTCCTCCACCTCCTCGTCATTTTCCTCTTTCTCCTCGTCCTCCTCCAGCCCCTCCCCTGGCGAGCGTCCGGCGCTCACAGCAAGCTGGACTCCACTGCTGGGATAGGTGCTGACGGGGGACTGGTCACTGCTGCATGTAGACTGACCGCCAGGGCTTGGCTGAGACGTCTGACAAAGAAGAAAAGAAAAAAAAGATTAGGAAGTTTGTCTCAGGAAACACGAGGGAAGGTGTATACAGTGTCACATGTCACAAACAATGACAGTGTAATCGTTTGAAGGATGTATTCCCTAATGATCATACCAAATGAAAGACCATTAAATAAGATGACTCCATCCTTGTGATCACATAATCATCTTGCATAACCACTGCAGTTTGAACTAATTGTCCAAACCACAGAACCAACTGCCTTTAAAAAAAAGAGAAGACAGTGTTTTTCACATTACTGGGGCATGAGTAATACCTCCCCTGTGATCCAGTCAGGAAAAACACATGAAGAAAATAAATACAATAAAAGAGAAATCATGTTTTGGGTTGTTTTCAGAAGATACGCAAATAGGATAAAGGCCTCTTGTGAGACAGAGTGGAGCCTAATTAGGTTGTTTACTGAATTTTAGGAACTATGTTGCACTGAGGAATAATGCAATTACTTTTTTTGGCATCAAGTGTCAACAGAGTTTAGAGGGTATTCACTCGCTTCACTGTTGAACAAATTTGGCTGCACAGTGGGGCCCTGGGCATTCTTTCAATCCCTCACAGTTTTGCCCAAAGGCATGGGCACTGCTTAGAAAAAAAATACATCGCCTTTGGTAAATAACACTGCAACTCTTCAAAGTGTGGTAAAATGAGAATCTTTTTATGAATGTGAATAATGAGGGATGCCTACAATGAGAACAAATCTGCCATGGTTTGGGTGAAAGTCAAGCAGATGTGATGGGATGAGAAAAGACGATAATCAGACAATAAAACAATGAGCAGGACGGGAAACAGTCAGACTTGGAAAGAATATTTTACAAATGCAATGTGAAGGGACACCTATCTCACCTGATTACCCACTGTCCTTAGAAAGGGAAGGAGAGAAATGCCGAAGCATCGGATAGAAAGAAAAAGTTTACTCATTAGATGACTTCAGTGTTAAATGTGCATGCCCCTAATTAAATGTTAAATCACACTATAATGTAGGCATTTAAACTAACTATGTTAAAGGAATACTTCACTCCCCAATGGACCACTTGTATATCAAATACTCACTCCTAGTTGTGAAAGAAGAATCCAAAAACAGAGAAAATTTTGAGCCAGACTCCATTGACAAACAATGTAATTTTACCTCGCTGAACACCGGAGCTATCAGTTTGCCACTGCATTGATCAGTTAGTATGTTTGTCTTATTTTGTGACTTTGGTGTTTGGATGTTTTTGTCAATGGAGTCTGGCTTTAAAGAGAGCATAGATACGTTTCATTTTTAGTTCACCCCATTAGAAAGGGCTGTCTGAGCATACACCTGGAGAAATAAAACTTGGATTTTATTGTGAGAGTTCCTATGTGGATGTTTTGATGTAGTTTTGCTGTTGCTAAACCTGGGCCCCTATGACTTCAATTCATCAAGAATTTTCTTTGTTTTTTATTCTTTGCTCACCATGTGAGAATAATAGTTTTATTCAAAAATAAATATTAACACAGGGTGAGTAACTCATATACAAATGGTTCTTTGGAGGGTGAACTATCCCTTTAAAGTGAAGGAATTAGTAGTAAAAGTATTAGAAAATAGTTAAAATAATGTTAAAGCTATCAGTGCAGGCCTTAAATTAAGTCTTACCATGGGCTTCTCTGTCTTGATGGACTTGACCTGCAGACATTCATCCTGTTTTGAGGTAGCATGGTTGTACTCCCTTTGGTCCGTATACCCTCCCAGGGGCAGTTGCCCCGGTGAGCGGCCCTGGCTGTTGCCCCCAGGCTCTCGTTGGGGCGGAGGGCGCGGGTAATCTCCGCGTTGTTTCTTGGTGACGTGCGCCTCCGGCCCGTGCACCGTCTTCACGTGCTTGCGTAAGGAGCTGGGGTCCGTGTAGCGCTTGGTGCAGCCTGGGATTTTACACACATACGGTTTCTAAGAAATGAAAGGAGAAAATGAGCTGTGAGAAACACGTTGCTTGTAAACACCACATTCAAGCAGCAAAATCAAAGGAACATAATTGTTTGAAATTTGTCAGTACCTCATTTGAGTGTGTGCGATTCTGATGTTTCGCCCGGTCTGAGGCGTTGGAAAAGGCCTTGTTGCAGCCTTCATGTTCACACACATAAGGTTTCTCTCCGGTGTGTGAGCGTAAGTGAGTTTTAAGGTTTTCCAGACGGGAGTAGGCCTTGGCACAGCCTTCAAACTGCAGGAAGAGAGAGTAGAGGACATCACTCACACAGCCCGAATCTCCTGTTAGCAGGTTACAAGTCAACTGAGCAAACAGCAGTTTCCTTACTGTGCACTTGTGGGGTTTTTCCCCAGTATGCCTGCGCATGTGGACCACCAGCATGTACTGTGCCTTGAAGGGCTTCTGCTCTCGGGAACATTCCTCCCACCGACACACAAACTCCTTCTTCTCCCCATGGATGTGGTCATTGTTGATGTGCTGGAATAAGAAGATGAAAGAACTCAATACAAAAGCTCCTCAAAGTGCCATTTTCCCCTTGAATTGATTTGTGGTTCAACATGAGGGTGTTTTGCTCTGCAGCATAAGAGGTAAATTATATAAAATTCTTTTTTTCTGATTTCCATTTCTTTTCATGTGATACTTCATTACATTTCTTCCACCTCATTTCTCTTAACTCTTTCCTTCCTTTCCATTCTTCCTCTCTCTCTGCCTGACTCTGTTGACTTGTGAGTCTCAGTGTCCGATCTGAACAGGATTTTCAAATAAAACCCCTGTCACTTCGCATCACACTGGGGCCCCTCGCCCCTCCATGACAAGTGCTGACAGTTGTGCTGCCGTGGCAACTTCCAATCTGAGGCTTAGGAAGGAGGGGAGGCGGGAGGGGAGGTGAGGAGATAGGGCGAGAAATCAAAAGTTCAGTCGTGGCATCTGAAATGCGGAGGGCTTTACAACTCCAGCCAAGCATTATATCTGTGAGCACCACCTTTCTCTTGCTCCGTCCCCCTTCTCTCTTCCCCCTTTCTTCTTCTTTTCTCCCTAACTGCCTTGTAAAATCTGGTAAGTGGTGGATGCTACAGAGGAATGAAGGAGGTGAGGATGAAAAAATGTCACGCAGACCCTCTGGGGACAAAGTCAACATCTGGCTCTCTTTCAGAGACAACACTGTGGTGGCCTCTGAAGTGCCTTTCAGGGAGCAATTTAAACCCAGGGAGACAGACACAATATCCTGACCATAAGAAACTGGTATTATTACATTCCTGAGCAGCGGAGAAAAGTCTTTTTTACCTCAGGGGTGAATGAAGAGGGACGGATGGAAACAGGAGAAAAGGAAGGGAGATAAATAGAGACTTGACTTTGAATGCTCTTAAACGTCTGGGGAAAACGTGCTTTCTTTGAGCACTTACTCGCAAGATTGTCGAGCTATAAAACACACAGGACCAAAGCAAATAAAGCATCCAGGGTCAGTTCCCCTCCAGGCATGACACTGCTCTGACAAAAGCATCTTTGTACCCTCTCTGCGCCCTGCCCACTGGCCAGATTATGACCCCACATATAAACATGACACCAAACAGAAACCGCCTTCTTAAAAATCTTTCTTCAGGACATTTTGACCCTAAAGGCCCCATCCCAGTGAAGTCCTTGCTCCTACCAGTTAGCCCTGACCCCTCTGTGCATGCTCACGTCTAGAGATAATGTCTCAATTCTTAGTGGGATAGAGGGGTAGGACAAAGTTTTATGCTGCGTTCACACTTGGAGCGACGATGCAACAGTGTGCCTAGCTACATTATCGCCAAGTCCCTGTGGAAAGGCTTCTGTATGTCGGCGCTACAAAGCACCTCAACTGAATGGCATCTAATTTTTGTATTTCATCATAAATGTTTTTGATCAATGTCTGAGCCCCCTTTTAACATCACATTTCACTGCCCCAATGCATCCGTGTGTGCACCACAACGCACAGAAAGCTAGCATAGCCTTAGCATTAGCTTGGCTAAATGACCCAGTACCATAGCTTGAAACAAAAACATATAATTGGTTGACGCTCCACTGTATCATTGGAACACTGAAGAAAGTTGAGGCCAGCTAAACTTTAGTTTGTAGAGTGTCACGCCCATCAACAGCGACAAGTATTGACGTCAGTTTGTAGCTTCCATTTAAATGGGTCGTTGCTTGTTGCTGTGTTGCTTGTCGTGTGAGCACAGTATTAGGACTACATGGCACTCCAAACGTAGGTTTTTCAGAGGCACGCTCAAAACCAACTGTTATGAGAAATCATCGGCAACATGGCTGTACAAGCAACAAAAGAAACCCACAACTGTAGGCCTATTGTCTTTGTTTATAAAGATTTAAAAATTGTGATAACCATAGTATTATCTTACTTCAATGTTATTTCAACGTATTATGGTCCTATTCTTTGTAAGAAACTAACAAAAGAACTGCCAGTACGCTGATGTCTCTGTAGCTATTTAGCTAGCTAGCTAATGTTACACTGTACTGATTTGTACATGACATTGCCGCTATTTTGAAATATTTCCATGATGCTTTCTCCCCGTTTTATGGCATATGATGTCTGAAATGTAACTTAAGTCCAGCACCGAAGGGGGTCTGCCCATTGGTTCGACCATATTAAACCCATTGTTCTGAAGTCCCGTCGTTCCGAAATCATCATAATGCCCTGTGGTTAAGGTCTGGTTAGGTTTAGGCACAAAAACCACTTGGTTATGGTTAGGAAAAGATCATGGTGTGGGTTAAAATGAAAAAGAAAGTGACAAACACATAAGCCATGAGCCTGCTTCGCCTCAAGCCTTTCCCAGCTGACCCAGAGCCGGTCGCGGCGCACCATCAAGGCAGAAATACACCCGCCGGGAGCCGTTCAGCACCGTGAGAGCACCCCACACAACCCCGACCCCAGAGTTAATAACAGGAGGTTATGGTGTTTCATTCTCTCCTCTCTATGACACTTGTATCTCGACCAGTAGCCTACTTTTGGTGTTGCTGATCCTCTATGGTACACAAATACAGTATAGCCTAGTATAATCACATATCGGAACAACGGGACGTCGGACTAATGAGAGGTCGGAACAATGCTACGGCACCCACCGAAGTTGCTGCACTTGTTAACACTCCTCTTATATCAGTGCAGACTGACAGGTTGCTAACGTTAGCCTACAGCGCACTGCTAGTGGCCTGGTAGTGAAGCAGATGACTTGTTTGGCTGCCTTGAGCCAACACAACAGAAATCCCAACTACAGAGGACAGCATATTTACAATGTCCGACAACACTCGTTGTGTCTCTTTATGTAAATGCCAGCATACTGATTAAATATCAGGGTCTTGAAGGATTGTCCAATTTCATAGGGGAAGTATTCAACCACTACCCCTTGTAACTCTGTTCAGAGGGTAAGGTGGTTTGAAAATGAGGTGTAAGGGTAAAAAATATGAAAATGGATTGGGCCTCAGTCTTCCACTGCACTTATTTTCCAGTAATACTAAAGGAGAGTATCGACAAATGAGTCAGCGCAGTAACAGCAAGGGTGCAACAGCAAAAGCAAAGGGTAAAATGGACACTAATATATCCGCAAAGGACCTCCATTATTCTCACTTGACATTTTTTTAATTCTAAAGTGACAAAACAAGACTAATTCCACGGAAAATGATTGGGGACTGGATGACCACAGACGTTAGTGAAGTTTCCCCAAGATTGATCTCCTCCCCACCTCGGCCGGGGCCTCAGAAAACCTGACTCGTCTTCTCTTTTTCTTCCTCTCTGTGAGGGAATCCCTGTGGCAAGCAATCGGTCTGTTGCGAGCAGCATTCAATATCCCCTGGCTGAGAGCGATTGGTGAGCGCCATGGTGTTGGATCACGCGGGTGGCTGGCACAACAAGAGCGCATGCACGCACTTACACACACAGGATGGATACACACTCGAACCCTGTTTGTACAAATGAAGGAGGTCGTTGACGGGTGTGATGCATGAGCCTCTGAGCTGACAGAGAGCGGGACAGACAGCACGGGGAGAGGGGCCGCCGAGAAACCTAATGGCATGATCTAATGGCAATTCTTATTGAATCAATAATCTCCATGCTGAGCAGACAGGCCCCGTTGGCCGGCTAAATCGACAAACAGGTGCTGATAGCAGCGGCGCGGCAGGTTATTCATCTTCCCCCTGCCAGCTTATCGGCCAACAACTGTAAAAACGCCACCAAGATGGATTTAGGAGGGAGTCGCACGACAGGGAGCGCTGGGGACACGGACACAGGGGACACTGAAGCCGCCTGTGACGTATGAGAGGTGCACACACACATACACACAGGTGCAGGCACTGTCTTCTTGGTCTAGACCCCTGATGCTTGGATGCATGGCAAAAAAATCCATAAACATAAACAGGAGAAAATTTTACCCTTGGTTTTTGTATTCTTAAAAATAAAAGACTTTTGGTCACTCTATGCAAATGTTCAAACCCATGTATCTCAACATACATTACTGTCTTTTTTCCTGCTTTTTCAAAGCTTTCGCCCACTTCAGTCTCCATTTCCATGTCTCCTTATCAAACTCTCTCTGGGACATAGCCCTCATGCATTAGAATGCAAGGGTGCATGAAAAGAGGGCCTGTTTACAAGGCAATTTCACTAAGCTGTGGGACCTGCAACACCGTTTAGCTTTATCAAACACCGCCTAATAAATCATATGCTCTTTTGTGATGTCAGTTGCTGAAGTGCTTTGTGTAAAGAGGGGAGGAAAAAGAGCATGAAAAAGGCAAAGAAGGGAGGGAAGGAGGAGGGAGGAAGTAAAGGGGGGAAAAATTTGAGTGAGCAAGGGAAGGAGGGAGGATGAGACTAAGTGAGTGAACAGAGCAGGGGGCAGGGAGCTAGAATTGGCATGTGTAATTCAGCACAGTCTTTTCATCTTAGAGTAAGATACTCTTGACAGATAAGGGGCCTAATCCTTCTCCTGATCAAAAAAAAATCTGCATTTTACCAATTAAAAGCCTACGCCAGCAGCCAGAGAGGGGGGCTGCCTTCAGACTGCGCCCGCGTTTATCTCCCTTTAACACCGGGGAGGCGCACAGCAACCGCCTCAACAGGGCTGCGTACGGGGAGAGCCAGCTCCCCATCTAAGAACAAGGACATCACAGCGCCACCTATGTAGATGACCTGGAAGAGAATGGTGAGACTGTGGAGGGTGGGAGCGACCTGATGAGCTGTGGGAACACACACATACAGACCACCAACCCCATCAGACAATCACCATATAGAGTCAACCTTTTGCCTTTTCTATCATTGAGTAAAGTGGTAACCCCTGACTAAATGACATGGATATTTAATGTTACACATAAACAGTAGAGAGCAGCTCATAACCTGCACAATAAACCCAAATTGAGAATGCAATAACTGCAGGAAGTTTGTGTAAAACAAGTGATTGGGATGGGGTTTGAGCAGATTATTTCCTGTGAATGTTGCATCAGAAATTAGTTTTACTGATATTTATAGTAACTTTTTATATGATTCTCTGTCCTAATTATGTTTTTTTTAATCTCTAACACACTTAATAGGGTTTGTTTTTGACAAATTCAGTGTTGTCTTCTCCCCAACAGTTGGCTGTTGTATTAGGGTTAGGGTTAGCTTTAACAGCATACTTTTCTAATGCAGAATGAGGCTGTTTAGCAGAGATTGAAAACTCTCTTGTGGTCAGGTCTTCACTGTGCCCTTATCCTGTGAGATTTTTTTTTTAAAGTTTATATCTTAAATAACAATTACAACAAATGCTGAGAGATAGGTCAACTGTTTTTTTGTTTTTGTTTTCTTACACCCCTCAAAATCAAGAAGGACTTGTGACTCCCTGTGGAGCTTTGGTGACCCCTGGGGGGAGCGGGACCCTCACGTTGGGAATCAGTGCTCTAAAACATCCTCTAAAAGTGTCTGTTAGCAGACCTGCAATGACAGGACGGAAACTGAACTTTCATGTTCGTAGCCAGGAATGGTTCAGCAGTTGAATAATAATAAATTATGCTAATTCCTTTAGCAAATCCACACAGGGAAAAAACAGCCAGCTTTTATGCTGATTCAGATTTGGTCACCTTTCATGAAACACTTTGTTGTCCCTATACATCTACATCCAGCGCTTCTATGGCCTCTTTACTAAAAGACGGCTTTGCCACACAGAGGACAGTATGGCTTACATGAATTGTGCACTGAAAATGCATAGCTCCCTTGTAGATTTCTCCACGGTGAAGTATCAGTAGTAGATCAATGAGCAAATAAAAGATTGTTGAGCAGGGCCATATTAGGGAGTTGTGGGAGTGTGTGTTTGGCATCTCGGGCGACAAAACTGAGTGAAAAAAGCCCACTTCAAGAGAGACATTAAAGAAGCCACCAGGCCTTATCTTTAAAAGTACTCCCTTCAAGGGGCAAAGAGGGGTGGGAGGGGAAAATGAAAGAGAAAATGAGAGAGGGGAGAGGTTTGTGCCCGAAAATGGGGAAGCGAAAGAATGTCGGAGCTGAGTGGAGAGGGAGCTGGAGAGGTATAGAGAGTTGAAATGTAATAAATGAAATAAATACAGCAAACTAAAATTGACACCCGCCTCGCTTATGCTGACTGGGTAGGCCAGATAAGTGAGCTAAATTGCATAGATCTGATGTTTATCTTATCGGCTGCACCGAGAGCGCTTAAACGCGGATGATAAAGGAACGCCGTGGCGTGTCATGGTGAGAGCATGCTTGAGAGTGTAAAAATATGCATGAAGAGCGCGGCAGGAGTGCTTTTGAACAAGGTGGAAAGCGATGAGGGTGGTGTGAAGGCTTAATTCTAAAATTAGGCCAACCACAAAGGAAACGGGATGTTTGAATCAGTGCAGCTGTTACTTTTAATACTTAAAATATATATTTCATTACACAGGCTTTAATCATAGAATATAAATCTACGTATAAACTTTGTGGTTACATTGGTTACAGCCAAGGAAAAACTGTTTTTTTCCCCATCATGTTTTTTTCCCCAAAGCCATTTCAGAAGACAAGTACAAGGGGGAAGGGATGCTCCATTGTTTGGTTATATGGAAATCCCCCCACCCCCAAACCCCTCCCAGTGTGCGAGGAGAGCCACTGTGGTCCAAATACTGTACTTATCCTATTACTGAGGGGGGTGGGGGTGCGCAGAGATAAGAGCATTTTCTCGTCCGCTCTGCTGAATTAGAGGGCACGGATTCTGTAGGCGAAGACTTTTATTGGCATCTCTCTGCATATCTGCATGTGCATAGAAAATGAGAAATAAAATGCAATATCAGGAAGTCAAATGGCAGAAAAAAGAAAAACAATTCCAAGACGGAAAAATGGAAAACTAATAAGTTGGTGTCTGTCTACACAGGAATCTGATAATAAGTGCAGCCTGGCGAAGGGTAGGCTGGATGTGGAGGGATGAGAGGACATTGTTTTGCCGGGATGGCCACCTGGTGTGACTACAGTAGGGGGAGGATGTGAGCAAGCTTTTCCTCTATTAAGAAGCCATCCTCCCCTTCCTCTCCCACCACCTTAACTCATCCCGCCTCCTGAAACAGGGGCAAGAAGTTGTCAAGATTCTCAACCTTTGAGCCGAGCCCTTCAAACACGGGAGGCAGCCCATTCCGCGCTGAGGATATCAATTATAGATAGGGGTTACCACCGCGGCTGAGGATTGCAATGTCAAGACGGCAAATAGACAGCTGTGGAGAGCTGAGGATCTTTCTATCAGATGTGTGGTGATGTGTGTTTCATGTGTGTGTGTGTGTGTGTACAGTCTGGCGTCCCTTGTTCGCAGCATTATATTGGTGTATTTTCACCACTTCTCCAACTTCAGCCTGCTCTCTCAGTTGGCTGACGGGTGAGCAATTCACAGGCCGCGAGAGAGCAGCAGAGCTAATAGCGTCAGTGTAAGTAGCAGGGGTGACACGACCATAATATTATTAATATTTAGTTTAACGGTGAACCCCTCTGGCGCAATTCGATGAGAGCCATCCATCTCCCGGGCTGTGTGAGAGTTCTGATAACAGACAGGAGGAAGGCCGGTCCAATGTTGTACACAAAGCTCACATCCTGACTCTGGGAGGCTTAACCCGCCAAATCAGTTAGCACCGTTCAGCTGTGAGATGTGCTCTCCAGCTTCTGAGCCCATTACCACCGTCCCTGGATCCAATCAGGAATCCAGCAGCAGTATCAGTCAATGCCTGCAGCTCTGACTCTACTGTAGGTTTGCCGCTGCACAGGGGTTGTGGCCTGATAGGAGGCATTGTGTAGGATAGCACAGCTGCAGTTGATGTTGCTGGGATCTACTGAGCTTGAGGGAAGAAACACTAAAAACTCTCACAGCATACAAACCAGACATTGTAGTGTTGGTGTGTGTTTTTGGGGAAAGCTTTTTATGAGTCTTCACCCATCTTACGGTTGTAAACACCCCGTTGTGTCTCCCTGTTTCCCTGCAAGAAACTCCAGTCCGAGAGAACAACTGAGGTCAAGTGTGAACTCTTCTCTGCCCACAGGAAGTGAAAGAGTGAAATGCAAACCATCTGCTAAACTGCAGCAAGCAAGTGTTAAAAATTAACATTCTGCACAATTTACTGACACACCATTACGGGATCTCCGGATATTCTCAGCTGCCATTTGGAGTTGAACAGAAATGTTCAGCTTTACATGAATAATAAAGCGTTCTGTGCTGGAGTCAGACTTGAAATAAGCAGCTTGTACCACTGTCTTTTCAAAATGTGTTACACTCACTTGTACTAGCTGCTCCTGCGTGTCAAACTCGCGGCAACAGTTCTCCCAGTGGCAGTTTGTCTCATAAACCACCTCTGGCTCCTGTTTGCTCTCATCCTTGTCCCCTTCCTCTTTCACCAGAGTCATCCCATCTGGATGGTCCTGAAGAACAACAGTGAAAAAGTCATAAAACCAGCACAACAATGTCAAAATAATGTAAATAAATGTACTTAAATGGTAACAACAGTATTCTTCAACATATTTTACCATGGTTTTTTTTTTTTAAGTGACGAAGGGGAACAATTTTTTGAAAGCAAGAGCCTGTATTGCAGCTACCGGCTGCCCCAAGAGTTCACATTGAACTCTTGGGGCATGTTCGCACCGTCAGTTTACATCCACTAGAGGTTTTTGTTTTTGCCACTAACGAGCTGAGATTGTTATTTTAAATTATGGAAAAGACCCATACAGAGATAGATCTGTTAAACTTTAAGATCCTTTACGTTGACCAGAAACAGCTCCGAAATCACCTTAGCCCATATCAACCAGACTCCATTTAAATAAACGGTAATTTTGTAATCATACAACACACTTCATTTAAAATTGAAAGAAACAAAACAAAACCCACGAAAACCATCTTGGTTCGTCTTTTCACTGTTTCAGAAAATACCAGTTATGGTTTGGTGGAATTAATCCTTAATTCCCCCAGTTAGATGTGAAAGTATGCTGGCGCTATGCATGCTAAAATTACTGTTTATCCAAAGGGAGCCTGGTGGCTTTGGCAATAGCACTTTTTGGGCTGTTTCTGGTCAAACAAAAAGGATCTTACTCTTTAGCAAAAAAGTCAATCTCTATAAGGATCTTTTCCATAATATTATCAGAAACTAATTCTAACAATCTGAGCCAGTCAGTGGCAAAAACAAGCACTTTTAGAAGTTGTAAATTTACAGTGCGAACATGCCCTGAATCATTGCATTGCAGCCTATTTTGCCCCTGTTGTTCCTATTAGTCACTTAGAAACAAAAACATGGGAATAAAGGATATGGGTTGAAAAATACCAAAGTTAGCCTTTAATACCAGTCTTGACATAGAAGTATAAACGCTAACAGAGGCTGCCCTCCTCTCTCCAACATCAGTCCATCCAAGTCTAAAAGTAATTTTTACGGCCCTGCTGGTTTACATCTAAGCCACAGCCAAAAATGACTTGGTCACAGGTCTCAGCCACAGTGCCCCTGTGAATCTGGCCTTGTTTGGCTGCCTGGGAGAAAAGTGTGGAGTGCGGAAATGTAGCGCTGAAAGCCCCTCTCTGTATTTGGCGGTTTGTTATACGACAGGACCGGGGCGAGTATTTGAGGAATCTAACCCCCTTTTCCTGCTGTAGGTTGCTCTATTAGCCCAGACATATTTCACTGTCACAGTTAGGAGGCTGAGTGGAGCAGGGAGTTGGTGTGGGCTAATACAGGAGAGCTTCCACAACACACCTCAGGCTGAATCTGCCGCTGCCTGAATATCGACGCTAATAAGGTTTTTCCTGCAGATACAAACACTTACTGTTATCACGTTTCTCTTTCGTCTCTCCAGCCACTTAAAATTTTGATTAAACAAAAGCAAAAAACAATTTCCTCCTAGTCTCCCAATGATCAATGAATTGTTTTGCTTCGGAAACAGCGGCTGATAAGATCAGGGTGGGAAACACCAAGAGCAGCCAAATGCAGGTAAATAAATACAAACTGTGGCTGGTAAGCTTGTCTATTGTTGCGGCGACTTTGGCAGGTGACCAGTCATTATATGGGCTCCCTATTCTAATAGAAAAATCTAAAATTAAAACCAGCTAGTGAATTCTGGGATTTACCAACCAGTTTGCTGTTTTTGCCAAATAGGTGAAGAATATCCTGTCACTGAAAATATTTTTTTACATTGCTGAAAAATGTAGACAATCCTCACCTGTACGCTCACTGCGCCTGGGCTCGGCAACTCTTCCTCTGGTTTCATTTTGGAGCGTTTGTGGTGCATTGGGTCTCCTGTGCTGCTCACTGCAGATTCACTTGTTGGTTTGGTCTGAGGAAACAGAAAATATTTCATCATTTTGAGCTTCCCATGACATGGATTTGACTATATAGATAATTTAATGCCATATTCTACTGATATTTCTTAAGTAATCCTCTATAGAGCCATTAAAAATGCATGTGATGCTTATAAGTCAATCAATCATTGACTTAATCAAGCAGGAAAAAACAACGGTGCTTAAACCATAATGATTTCCGTATCCTCGGTCCCAGGCAAGAACTTTAACTGCGCTAATGAAAAACTATGCAATTCACTGTATCACATTAGCTCCTCTAATCACAGCAATTAAAACACACTCATGGACCAATTCAATGAGCCATTCACTGAACCAATGCATGACCTGACTTTGGCCCAGGCTTAAAAACACCCCGTAGGGGAATTCTTGTTACATAAAAGCTCACAGGAAAAAAAAGAATTATAAAGTAGCTTCTGGAGAAGTAAGTTTTCTTTTTCTCCCCTGATGTTGCTGTTTTTTTCACAGGACTCTCATAGTTGCAGTGTTCCTGTCTGTCTCTGTGTTACTATCTTTGCTGAAATACTACATGAGATTTGGTTGTGGCCCTGAAGCAATATTCCCTTCATTCAGGAGAAGGAAAATTGCAATTTTGGTGAGCCCAATTTCAATGAGGCCTCATTTGTGATAACACAGAATTGGAGAGATGGGAAACAGCAGGGAGGATGGGTAATAAACATTGAATATTTACTTCAAATGTGGGCCCGCACATAAAGTAAGGGTTGAGGATGGAGAGAAAAAGCCCCTTTGGATCCATCCATCCATGTCAATATTGCCTCTCTATATCCTTGTTCTCTCTCTAGTGATTAATGGAGTCAGCAGTGGGATTCTATGCTAACAAGCCCCTTGTTGTTTGCTGCAGGCGCGTTCTGGGCCGTGCTTGGCAGCCTAAAAACAAGAGACAACACAAGTAGGAGGAAAGTCCCAGGAGAGGAGCGCGTGGAGGGGGGGTCCTGCCTGTACCATGTTAGCTCGCTGCGTTTTGCTGAGATGTGGCTGGCATGCGACGCCTGCTATCTATTACCTGTGATGATGAATCGCACAGGCGCCTGCCGCCGCACTCACCTGTGAGGAGTCGTTGGAGAGGGCCGAGCGCTCGCTGGCGCTGAGCCCGGAGGGGGGGATGCCGGGGACGGGCCTCTGGGTGGCGAAGGCCGGCGATGGGTGGATGAGGGGCGGACTGTGGCCAAAGGCAGAGCCCACGATGCCCGGTTGACGGCCAATCAGCTGCTGGTGCACGTGCAAAGCCACAGGGGTTGGAGGGTAGGCGAAGCTTAACGCAGGGCTGGGGAACAGAAGAGTTTGGAAAGGTTGAACAGTTATACTGGGCAAAATAATCATAAAACTAAAACTTCACTAAAACATCAGTTCAGAGGCAAAAAAGGAAAAACAGTGAGTAAATGGATTATTCTGGATAGCTTCTCCTCCCTGAGGACAATCTGACAGGAGATGGTGTGGTAATGCTGGAACCACGGGGCTGCCGGCAAATCCCTGCCAATGAATGTTCAGCTTGTTAACACACAGTGAATTATCATGTGGTCTGTGTAAGGCAGTATGTCATTCTTCCACTGGGCAAATGATACAGATGATAAACAATCTGGAGTGTGTCGTATAGCCATGTAAATAAAGCTAAATTATTTCCCTGTTCCCT
This sequence comes from Epinephelus moara, assembly GCF_006386435.1. Lineage (NCBI taxonomy): Eukaryota > Metazoa > Chordata > Actinopteri > Perciformes > Serranidae > Epinephelus > Epinephelus moara. The sequence goes on from NC_065516.1 coordinate 14,659,127, forward strand.
CAACCTGAGCTAACTTTGTTTATCCTAAAAAAAATCCCAGAAGCCACCAAACCTCCTCTGGGGTCTGTGTAACCACAGGTGAACCACCGGATAAACACAGATCTGTGTGGCTCGACAGCAGCGGCCTCCATTCATCCTGAGCTCTGACGCTTCCCTCTCGCTGCAAACCCATATGTCTGCTGAGCTTATTACGAGCCGAGTGGAAATCAATGGGCCGAGACACATTTGGGGGCCCATCCACTTGTCATATCACTCATCAGTCTGTTGGCTCTGGCTATTTGGGTCCTGTCACTAGGACAGTGGCTAAGCGCGCAGCGTGATTGATCAGGCTCTTCTTACAGATCGCTGATCAATGGCTGTGGGTGGGGCAATGGATCTTTCCTTTTCCCTTCTCTTTTCTTTTCTTTTGCTTCCCTTTGCTCGCCTCTGGTACCGGGGCGTGATGTATGTGATGTTTCCATGAGGTGTTACCCGATGACTGACACGAGCCGCCGGGGAGGCAGGCTTGACTGGCTGGCTGGGAGATCGTCACCCACATGGGGGGTTGACATGGACGATACACACACACTTTTATTCACTACACCACACACTTTCTTTCCCACTTTCTCTAACGTAAATGCTACAGAGTGTATTGTAAATACACTAATATAACGATGCCATGTAGAGATGAAACTATGATATATGCAGGTGATGCAGTTGCATCAGGGCCCGCACACATGGGCCCCTCTCATCTCACCACTATCTTATTAAAAAAATATCACATAGTAATGCTGCATTCACATGCTCCTCGGATGGTTCATTCAGATGGATCACTCTTCCAACTTTGGTGTGTTCATGGGCTTTAAGTGGTAACATGGAAACAAGATGGACGCTACAAAGTGTGCTGTGTTTTTTTGCTCTTAAACAACATGTATGACGAAGTGACTTTGTCCCTGACTTGTTTCTGCACCAGTACATCCCCTAAAACAACTTACATATTGCTTTGCCTGTCTAATGTTGTCAAACTAATCTAGGTCACTCTAAGTGGACCACAACTAACAGTTACGACCCAATACCATATTACAACATGGCAAAAAACTGACCGGAAATATGTGAATTAATAAAAAATGTATCACCATCAATAGAACATTTACTTTTGTCCGCCATGTTTCTGTATACACGGAGTCAACCCAACTAATGCATCAAAATTTTCGTCAACTTTCCAAGCTGTTGTTCTGACCTGAGGGCGCTTCGGCGTAATTTGTTTTCCTGTCAAAAACTATCCTCATTTTTCCAATTATTCCGACACCACATGAATGCAGGTTAAGTAAACATTAGTCATGTGACCATTTCGCCTTTCCTGTAAGAGGTACGTTTTTTACTTATTAGCCAACTGAGCTGGTCATCTTGATGGCCTAACTGATGCCATTCACCAAATAAACAACAACACAATAACATAAAACAGTTTCACACATACAAGCATATAGTTTGGTGACTCATACCTCCATAGGACATTTCTAAATTATGGATGAATATGGATTACTTGATCAATTTGATATTAAAAAAAATGCACTAGTGGAATTCTAAGTTAAGGTAATTATGGACATGTGCACTACTTTGTGGCAAAATCCACACTGAAGGGTTAGCTAGCTAGGTAGCAAAATTTCAAGACAGCAACGAAGTAATTAACAAGCAATGAAATACAAATACAAAAGCAGGTTCCAAAAGTGAAAACTGAAAAAGCTGTGGAAAGAAAAAGCAAAGACGGTTTCTTTAAAAAAGAAAGACAAGACAGCAAAAGTAATTCTCCCGGGCAAGAACCAAAAAGGACACCTGCTAATGCTAATGCTAATACTAGCACCAGCGTGCCATCCAACACCACTGAAGATGGTGAGAACGACATGCAAAGGAACAAGCTCAAGGACATTTTCCAAAGAAGGTAGACGCAAATGTCAAGCATGCAGTGGTGGAAAGTAACTAATACATTTACTATACTTAAGTACAAGTTTGTAGGCCCTCACTACTTTACTTGAGTATTTCCATTTTTGTATTACTTTACTACATTTAGAATATTAATTTAAAATGTAACTTAAACTAAACTAAACTATGATGTATTATTATAGATTAAACTACTAATCAGTATATAAAGTAATTAAAATTACCTTTACCAGCTGCAACATTGAAGTGATGCAGATTTACTTGAACTTTCCCTGCTCTACCATCACCTGAGTGCCACACCCATCTACACACCTGCTTCCACTTCACTCATCAGCTCCTGCTCTACTTAAACCAGCCCACTTCTTTTGTTTCTTAACAGTCTGTCATGTTTCAGTGAGGTCACCTGTCTGTCTGTTACCTGCCTGTTGAACCCGCTGCCATGTGGACTCTTGCTGCCTGTAGGCTTTTCTAAATAAATCATTGAACTGCACCAGTCTGCCTGTTTTCATCTGCGTTTGGGTCCGTCCCCTGCTGCCTGCTCTCCGAACCATGAAAACCTGAAGAAAAAGTTCTGAATACTTCTTCCACCACTGCAAACTTGACACAGTGATCTCCCAGCTCGCACAGAGGGTCACTGGTTTGAGGACAACAGTGGACACATTCAAACTTCTACTGAAACAATGATGAACTTCATGTCACATTTACAAAGATGACAACCTCAGCATTTCTGACACATCTCCTGTCATTCAGTGGGTGTTTAAGAGAAAATATCTCAAAAGTGAAAACAATCCAAGAGCTAACCAAGATGTCGATGATAGGCAATGACTGCATTGCTGCAAACTTTTGGGAAGTCTGTACCCCTTTACCGCCTCTCTTTAAAATTCCAGTGACTTCGCATCTGCTGAATGATCCTTTTCCAAACTGAAACTTATTAAACCTTTCTTGAGGAGCTCAATGGGACAGACCCGCTTATCTGGACGTGCCACGTTATCAACTGAGGGTGCCCTGTGCCTGCCAGCTGGATCTAAAGGGTTTAATGGACTATTTTGCAGAGTGGAAAAACCCATAGAGTGCACCTATAATGGAAGTAAAACTTTTCAATTATTTGACCAATAATCAAGCAACACACTTGTGTTTATAAGACCTATGAGCAGGAATGAAAAAAGTTGTATTGTGTGAGTGCGCCGTCACCAATAATGTTTTCATCTGTGTCTTGGTTTCGCTATACCGACTTCTCTTCTATAGTCATAATTTCATTTAGGCTCATCTGTGCAGTGCATTTCTCCATTGTTGGTTGTTCAAAAGCTGCATACTTCTACTTCTTTCCATCACTACTGACATTACGTTATGTTACGTCTGATTGTGATGGGCTGGTCAGGTTTTACCATCTTGCACTGGGGCCTGATGTGGCCTTGTTACGCTACTGGTGCCAAGCGTGCTTTAAGAAAAACACCAATCAGTAATTTTAGAACAGCTTTGAAAACATCATTCCCCTGAAAAGATCCTACTGTTTGAGTGATTATTGGTCAATTTTAGTTCCTGAATGATCACCTTGATAGAAGCGCAATCAAAAATAACTTGTGGAAGACATTCTGTCTGGATAAAAGTTAATTTTTATAACTTTAACCCTTTTATAATGGGTAATCCAGTGATTTAGTATGCCATATTCCATAACATTAGGGGCACAAAAGACAGATTTCACAGAAGACTGACGAAAAAACTGGAAGCTACATTTGCCACAATGCAACTGGATAGTTTGTCATTACAGCTCCCATATAACTCCTCAAAACAAACTTCTTACACATCCCACACTGTCATTTTATGTCTCAAGCCCAATCCGAGATTTTTAATAATAATAAGAAGAAGTACGTTGTAGAAGACGAGAAGAGAGGGAAGAGAAGGAAAAGGAGGACCTTCAAGAATAATAATGCAGGACAACATTCACAACAGTCAGCTGTACCTGATGGCTCCCGCAGAGAGGTGCCCGTAGGAGCCGCTGGTGGAGGAGCTGGAGCGAGAGTTGTTGAGCATGGTGACGAGAGAGTTGGGCGAGTTGCGGATCATGGTCTGCAGGTCAAAGCTGTGCTCAGAGAGCGGCGAGATGGGCAGCGGACGCTTCCTGCTGGGCCGTGATGGCAGCCTCGGGCTCGAGAAACGAGAGTCTGCAGAATGAGGAGCGAGGAGGAGATCAGAGTGAGGTGCTGGAAGAGAATGCCTGTGAGAGTGAAAGGTTAAAATGCTCTTTAAAACTGAGCATTAAACCTTTTCTGCTCCCTCGCTCCGTGTTCTTTTGGGGTAAAACAGCAGCTAAATTCAACAAAGAGCATCCGCTGGTTTATACGTGACTTCTTCCAAACTCTAACCTAATCTAACCCTAACAGATGACATTTTTGTCAATCATCAGACAAAGGGCTCGTCTGAATGAGTGTTCAGCTGTCACTTGATGCACTGCTTGCATTTCATCCATGAGAAAACATGTCTTTTATGTTGGAGAAATGCTCTGACTGTGTATGGTAATATTTAATCAAGTCCAATTTGACTCGTTATTCAAATGCAATCAGTGTTGACTGGAAATACTAAAAAGGGGGTTTGAAAAGGTAAAAGGCGGAAACGGCGCAACCATTCTCTCTGCACATACAATGAGCCACGGGTAGAGATTAAAACATGACTTTTGTTGTCTTTTCACATGGAGATGTCACAAACAAGACAGGGAAAAACAGAGGCAGATGGAAGGAGGGGGAAAAAAGCGCTGAGGGGATGTCGCGCTTTGTGCATGAACTGACACAATGACTTTGTGACTCAAGACTTGGAAATAAAACATTTTGAGTTATTTTATAAAGGCAAACAAAACCAGCTTACGCAGCCCCGATAACCCCCCTCCATATTTACGTCCCCCACAATCCATCCATCTCCCAAACGTAAATGCTCCATCTCTCGTCTGACACATCCAACGATTACAGAACGCTCCATTCACATGGTAATCAGAGTGTGTGGATGTGAATGTGTGTGTGTGGATGCCTCTGTGGTGGCAGTGGTGGTGTTCTGGCATACATAGGCCTGAGTTTCCAGTACTGCATGAAGCTGTATGGAGAGCAACGCCCCCTTTACATTGTCATTGTATGGAAAATCTGTCCTTCTTTATGTCCTTTTGAAGAGGGTGCTGGAGAGGGGGCTAACGTATGCACATGTAAATCCCTGTGCACACACAATTGCTAAAAACATTGTAGTTTGTCATGTGACGCTCCTCGACATGTCTGATTTTTCACCATTTCATTCAGCTCGTACAAAATATATAATACATATATAATCCTGCAAATAAAATCATCCTTTATCCTGGTTTGGACAAAAGTTAACACCACAAGTGAATTCTCCTAATTCACCACAAGTGAGAGGGGGGTAGGAGCAAGGCCAGCGTCCCACCACAGCAAAGCCTCATGGGAGTGGTGTTTATTAATGCACAGCCCAAATGATAAATCGGCCAACTGGAGAGACGGAGAGAGGAGCGTCCTGGCTCGTAGCAGGACTGTCCCTCTAATTTCCTCTTGATTTATGGACGGGATGGCTGGTTACGCGCTGCGTCATTAATTCTCGTGGTCAGGGAGGGTTCAGACACGCTGGATAGACGGCCTTGGATATAAAAGCTGGCTCCAAAACTGAGGTTGAACCCTCGCTGGCACACTTTGGGGGCCACCTGAGAGGGGACGCTATCACAGGGGAGGGCTGGAGTGTGAATGTACAACCGGACAGATTTTTTTATGCAACAGAAAACTTACTTTAGGAAGAAACAATAACTCTGGACATGAATAAATAGATATTTCTCTACTTATAATCAGTGGTGGATTGTAACTAAGTACATTTAGTTGAGATTTGAGGTACTTGTACTTTACTTGAGTCTTTTTTTTTCATGTCACTTATTAGTTTTTAATTCACTACATTTATCTGACAGCTTTGGTTACTTTACGAGTTAGGATTTTTGCATAAAAAATGAAAGAAGAGTTTATAAGATATGATTTTTTGTTACAAATTAAACCCTCTAACAGTTTATACAAGTACAGCTGAAACAATTAAGGCATTAATCCATGGGTCTTCAACAGGGGCCATGACCCTTAGGGCGTCCTCTGATTTAATGCAGGAGGAGCACCAAATTATTGTTTGATCATTTTTACTTTTTTGTCTTCCCCCATAAGTAAAATATGTCTTTAAATACACACTAACATGAATCCAACATTTTGTTATCAAAGATAAATTGGACTATTTGTACAAGAACAACAAAAACAAACATTTAATTTGATGATAGACTAACTGTTACCCATGAACCCTTGTCAAATAAATCCATGATGTATAAATATATGAATCTCTTAATTATTATTTTAATAGCTTAGTATCATATGCACCATAAGTATGTTCATACATGGCACTGTGGGCCCTGAACATTAATGTAGGCCCAGTTTAACGTGCAACACGATTTTATACATGTAGAATTTTCTGCATTAGGTTCATTTACTTTTTAATTCTGTAGTGTTGCATACAATGTGGTACTTGTACTTTAACACAAGTAAAGGAACTGTATACTTCCTCCACCACTGCTTATTATCGATTTTCAGTATCAATATCATATGTCACTTTTTGTTTATAGAAGTGCTTTAGTGCATTTTGCTGAAAAGATACAATTATTGGCAATATAATAAAAATTACAGCCCAAGAAATCTAATCAATAACTACAATTAAATGGTTTGTTTGTATCAAACATGAATTCCAAGGTTCAAAATTTTACTAGACGTGAACCTATTACTGAGAAAAACACTGCATATGTAGACAAACTAGCAAGTAAATTAAAATGAACTCATAAAGAGCATAAACACAGACTTTAGTGTAGTGATCTATGAGAGCTATGGCACTAATTAGGCAGCAGGAACATAGACAATAGCCCATTAAAGCACAAATAGGCAGGACAGGCCCATTGTTTCATTAGCACAGCTCTCTCTGAAGGTAATTACACTGATGTGAAATAGACTAAAATAGCCGCAGTAACATGGTAGCCCAGATTATCAGCGAAAGCCTCTTGATAGACTCTTCTCTTTGTATGTTTTTTTTTTCTGAAATCCACCAAAGCTTTAAAGTGTTAATTTTTCAGGCGTTGGAACACACATTGTTGAAACATGATGAGTTATTACCAGCAATGATCACAGGCGTTTTTAAAGTGAGGAGCATCGCATCTCCACTTAAATTTGGCCCTAATTGTTTTTGTTTCAGTCTATTAATCTTAAAAAGTGACACAGAAGAAAGGATTTCTCCAGTGATGAATGGCGGGACATTCCAATTCCCACTTAATAGCAATTAATTTTCTGATACCCGCACAAGTTTGGCTAGTTTTAATTAGTTTGTTCTGAGGAATGGGGGGAACTTCACCCCGGATTTCCATGAAAGCGGCGTCTGCCTGACTAAATACATTCTCATCAAAGGGAACGGGGTGAGGCTGTCTGACCTTTCTAAGATTCAGAGTGCGTTTAATTTCCTATTTACACTTTAAAATAACTCATTAGCATAAGTCCTCTGCACACAGTCCTGAGCCCAACACATTAAGACAATAGCTCATTTAAATCATGTCAAAGTGAAGTTGCAGGTCCCTCCTCGCCGCGGTTGAGCCAGAGCTTGATCTATATATAGCACAAGCTAGGTGTATTGTGAAGGTGCATTTTAGAGGTTGAATTCCCACTGGGGCCACCCATGCTATAATGTGCAGGCATGCACTCATAATACTTTAAAGTGTAATCCCAGTAGGCATGGAATGGGTGGGGGTCTTTTCACCCGCTGGTTGGAGAATCCAGTTTTTTTTTAGATGTTTAGCTTACTTAAAATTATTGTTTTAATATAATTCCAATAAGGTCATTCTAGTGTGTAGTTAGGATATGATACTTATTGAAATTAGGGCTGGGAGATATGGCAAAAATCAGGTATCAAGATATTTTGGACCAAATACCTTCTACCCATTGCTGCTTTCATAAAATATTTACACAATGAGATTTTTAATTAATAATCATAAGTAATGTGGATATAATGACTAAATGGGTAAAAGCAAATAAAAGATCAGACAGAACAGTCTAGTAAGTTCAGAAAATTACATCACTTTAGTGTATTGCAACCTTAAAAACCAGAAAAAGACAACACTTAAAATATTACAAAAATCTAAAATAACATTTAGTCTCATATTACGGTATCGATATAATAGCAATATGACGCCCAGTCCAATATGCAACCTTTTACCAGCCATATTCAGCTTTGTTTTAATCTAGAAGCTGTTTAATCTGCACATCAGTGTTAAATTGAACAGATAAAATAATTCACCAAATGCAGGTTATTGCTGTCCGCTGAACAAGGGTGCACTGTCAGAAGCAAAAAAGTCAAATGTTTGGGCCCCTCCAAAAGATATGGGGAAAGGGGCCCCTAATAGCCACTCATATTGGCACATTTTGCATTGACAGTACAGTGCACCGCTGCTTCCCCAAAAACCCTCCTCATTAGGGCCCCTTCTAGCTACCATGGACCTCTAAGGGCATCTTTGCCTGGGGGCCCCCCAGAGTCTAGGATCACCACTGAAAACCCTGTATCTTCAATTTTGGTGATCCTTATTTATTTATTTTAGAAAAATCAGGGATTGAGTGGTACTTTATGAGCTGAGAATTTCTCCAACTTCTTACACTAAATAAACCATTTACCATTTTTTTTTAAATTATTTAAAATATCCCTCACACAGTATGGAAAGTAAGTGGTACTCCTGGATCAGCACTCCTGAGACAGTTAGCAATGGGCTTGTGTGTCATGTGTGAGATCAGTGCAGACTTACTTTCCATCGCCTGCAGGTATTCCATGTGCAGGGCACTGGCACTGCTGGCGCCAGCTGTGGACGCCACAGAGGGCAGCAGGTCGGTCGTGTAAGGGCTACGGTGGCCTGCCAGCAGAGCCATCTGGTGATAGTATTCGGCCGTGGTCAGACCTGTGTGAGGGGCTGGAGCAGGAGAACGAATGGGGTCAGCAAATGAGGGAAACAAGGTAACCAAAAAGTGAAGGTGACAGATGAGGATGACGAGGATGTGGGTAGAGAGGGCATTATTTGAAGAAGAGAGAGAACACGGGAAGAAAAAGAATGAGGTAGGGAGGAAAAACACGACAGGGAGAGCACCTGCGCTGCATTACAAACCTGCGTTCATTTACATTAGATGATAATCAGCTCAGCAGAACAGTAATGAGCACATTAGCAACACCATCAAGTTAAGCAAAACAGCTGCACAGGGAGCATCACCTGAAGTGAAGAGCCTCACTGGGGATTAGCGGATGCTTGCTCAGAGATTACAGTGAGTGTGCATTAGTGTTTGATTGATGCACTCATGCCGAGCACAGCATAACTGATCGTCTTACAATACAATTCTTAAACAGCCTTTTCTCTTCCTCTTACTGTTCCTTGATCACTTTAGAGAGAGTGTGTATATATGTGTGTGTGGTAAGAGTACGTGGGCTGACACATCTTTTGCCAGAGATGGTGCTTGTGTGTTGTACACATCAGGGCTGCAGTCTGCAGATATGCAACCTGCTCCTCGACTGTGCTCCCTTAAACTCTATAGGCAAACAAAAGGCCTAAATCTGCCTGGTCGTATCTGCATGCATAAAAATACAGCGAACGATTCTGCCTCCACTTCACTTTCTCTCTTTTTTTTTCTCAAAATGCTTCTCTTTTCCAAGTCATTCCCTTAGTTAGCTATAGAGTGCTGTAAGTCCTTGAACCGTAGCCTAAAAATAAACATCTGGTGGTGGGCTTCCTTATGCAAATATTCTAAGAAAGAGAGAGCGAAAAGACTAACACTGTGGTTTTGGATGCAAATATAGAATCGGTTCAGACCCACAGAGCGCTGCAGCTCCCCCCAAACTCAATGAAATAAAGACAAAATAAATAAACGCTGTATGAGGAGATTTCCTCTTAAGGCTGGCCTGTATGCCTGCAATATGCATCCATGATTGGTTGAATGAATGTAAGAAAAAAATCTAAATTAATTCGATCTGGGTATTATGTCTTCAGTGGAAGGGGGGAGTTTCTTAATTGTCTCTGCTGTTCCGCCTTAGCTTTGCTTTTGCATTCAACCATAATATGGCCCATTCAGGATCCAACACGCACAGAAAAAGGGCTTTGCAGAATTTCTAAATCAGAAACGCTGGCATCCCAGATTGATCCTGGGGGCAAAAAGTGGGGGGAGTTTGGGGCAGGCTGTCAGTGTGGCACTCAGGCAGCGATGTGCCTCAGGACTTGGTGAGCCACCGGGTGCTCCTTCAGCATTACAATAGGATCAGGGGCGAGCTTACCTCTGAACCCCATCTCACATAGAAAAGAGAGAAATACTGTGTGAGGGAGGAGCGAGAAAAAAAAAAAGATGTGAAAGCAAATGTGTGGCAGCGAGAGGGTGGCACTAAATCCCACCCACTTTAAATCTCCATTAGATTCTGTTAATTAATTCATCATTATTCAAATGTACATTTCGGTAGGAAAAAAATATGCATATTGAAGAAGGAGGCTCCCTGTAAGCGTGGTGATATACTAACAACACAAAAGCTGATGGGTTAATTAATCACCGGATTGATTAAAGGAGTAATTAGGTGCCTCATTCACAATTCACAGCATTATGAGCTGAAAGGGGATCATGTGGTAGGTTGGAGAAACTATTTTGATTTAAAGCAAGCTGAGACTGGCGCACATTATGTTGTGGTAATGGAAAATTGGAGGGTAGAGTTTGAGTGTTCCTGCTTGCAGAGAGCAGTGTTGCAGGGCAGGAGAGGGGTTGAGTGAGACTCTTGGTCTTCACTTAGAAACAGCTTTTAGCAGAGCTGGATGAGATGAAGTCAAGTGTGCTGGTGTAGAGGAAGTGCCCCTTGCTATCTGCCAATTCAGACATACACTTCAACACGAGGTGGGACGATAAAGTGGGTCTCTGCTGCTGAAGTGTCTAAAGGTTGATGGCTGATGACATGAGGGCCGTACGGGTCATCAAGCCAAGGCAGTAATTATAATTCATACTAGAGGGGACATGCATCATTGCATCAGGCCATTTCAAGACCTTGAAAGTGAATGTAGATATTTGGCAAATATGATTTTTAATAGGCCTACTTTTTATGGTGTGGTTGTTTGCACCTACTGATACATTGGTCAGCCAATCACAGATATGTTGATATCGTCTTATATGTTGTCCGATATGCATCGATATGAAAAGCTTATTTTTATTTTTTAATTTATAATCATTAAATTCCCCATGAATTTTATTGTTTCAGTGCACAGATGTCATTTTTGGCGATAAAGTTTATAGTTAAACTGTAAAATATCCTGCCTCCATTACAAATCTTTGGTCTTTGTCACAACTGTTTGACCTTATTTAAGAGTTAACTGTATTGCATAATTACATATATATGTAAAATATGGGCCAATATACTGATATCTGAATTTTTTGCTCCCCAGTATCGGCATTGGCCACAAAAGTCCAGTATCAGTCGGGCTATACTTTGGTTTCTACCCCTGGCTAGTAGAGCTTTTTTTTTAATGATCTTAAAAAACAGAAAAATACTACAATAATATTGCAACCAAAAAAATTTTCATTCTTGCTTATTCTGTTGTTTATTTTTGCAATAAACCACATAATTATAGTCAATCAAATGTCTAAGAAATAGAGAAACAACCTATTCTGGAGCCAAAAGCGATGTCTTAAAATAGCTTGTTTTGTCTCACCAGCAGTCCAAAATCCAAAAGTGTTCAATTTTAAATAATAGAAAACATTGCAAAGCTGGAAAAAGTAAATATGTGGGATTTTTTTCTGCTTAATAAATGACCTAAAGATCCGTTCCTAACCTTTGATCAACCATTCATTTCAGCACGGCTAATTACTAACATCACTTAAACGCTACTGATCATTTTATCACTCAACACTAAGTTCTGAAAAGGTATTCATTATAGAAGTAAGTTTTTTTTTTAAATCTTTTTTGAAGTTATTTTCAGTTCTTCATAATTTAATTGCTTCTAGTGATCACTTTAATGGTTTCCTGGTCCAAATCCATCTTGACATCGCAGGAAACAAACGCTCCCTGTAGGACATCAGAACATAACGCCCCCCAACCCTGAACTTGAATCCAACCCTCCCTCGGTGTGCGCGCTGTAACTGTACGTGACCCTGCCGCTCACTGATGCGTCCTCCAGAGGTCTCTGACATGACTCACAGATCAAAAGGATTAGCCTCCCTCCAACCTGCACCCCCACCCACACTGATCGTGCCGCACTCATAATACTCCCATCCACCTCCTCCCTCACCCAGATAACATCTCGCCAACCCCTGGGTCTTAATAGAGATGGATCTAGTTGCCTCTCACCTGACCTCTTCTGATCTCAAACAGGAATTAAACTGAAACAGAGAATCAAGGTTCCCACTAATAGCAATCGAACCTCACTAATCGATTCCAACAATCATTTTTACTGAGGCTTTGTCGCCTACCTCTGCTCTGCTGGGGTTTGTGTGCAGATGTGTGTGCCGTGAGTGTGTGTGTGTGTGTGTGTGTGCATCACGCTTTGTGTCGTCGGTGTATGTTTCACTTTATTCACCATCTGCAGGGCTGAGGCCCCGGGTGGCTGACAGAACGGAGATGGAGGGGCTGCTGTGGAGCGAGCGGATGTAGTCCATGTATGGGTTGATGTAGGGGTGCGGAGGGTGAAAGGGCGACTCCGCCCCCACGGAGGGGTTCCGCTGGGGCGAGATCCGGATGAGGGAGATGTCGGAGAAAGCTGGACTGCCTGCCAGCGCAGGAGGCCTGCAGAGACACACACAGAAGAAAATATAGGAAGAACATAAATACATATTTTTAAATGTACTATAAACTCAAAACTTCGAGCATTTGATTGACACTAATTAGTTCACCACACGTGGAATAATAAGATCGTTTGATTTGATTAAAGGAATACTTCACCTTCCAAAGGACAATTTCCATATCAATTACTCGCCCCGTGTTAGACTGAATTTGTGAAGAAAACTTTGTATTTGTTGCATGCCACCACAGTGAACGATGAATCCAAAACTGAAGAAAATTCTTGATGAATTGTCGTGATAGGGGTCCACATTTAACAACAGTAAAACTATATCAAAACGTCTGTTTAGTAACTTTCACACACTCCTGCAGTATAATCCAAACACCACTTTTCATTTAAGTTCGGATTCAGCTAAGTAACACAAAAGATATGGTCGATTTTGTATTGATAATCTGAATCTCCAAAGTAACTAAGTTATCAAATAAATTTAGTGGAGTAGAAATATAAAGAAGCAAAAATGTAAATACTGAAGCAAAGTACATAAAAAATGTATTCAGTTGCATTCCACCACATCTCTTATGTTGCAACATTGTGTAAACAAAACAATGATCAAGTTGATTCCACAATTTTAACATCACGCTCATTTCACGAGGCCTGACAGGCTCTCACCATCCAGATTTAACTACCGTGGGTGGACTGGCAGCAGCAAGGCCAGACAAATGGACTGTGACACTATCTCTCTCCCTCCATCTGCAAGGCAGAGAGGAGAGCGCTGCATTCCAACTGCTCCCTACGCAGACATTTCCTCAGATCAAAGGCAGCTTTCACCACTGTGTCTTAATCAGAGGGAAACGTTAGACCGAGCTCACCGCTGGCCAGCGCCAGACAAGCAACGCTACACCACTTTACTCAGATGGCTTCAAACTTGGCTTTGAGCTGAAATCCGTGTACGGAATTGCACATGACGGATACAATGTTGTACAAAATCCATCAGCGAGTCTCACACAAGATGCGCAATCTTTTTTTTCTTTAAATAGAAACTATGAGCGCTATCGGGCTATTCTTTTTTATCACAAACCTTTACTGTGAATTGTCTCTATGGTGCGAGATGTGAAATAAAGTTGAGAACAATCAAGAAAACTTCTTAGGAGCCAAGTTTGAGATGAACTAATTTGTCTCCCTTCTTATAATTGGCTAGGAGGGCTAGGAAACTTCATAATGATGGCCTTCACCACAAAGGCCTTCCCCTGAGGATGTGGAGAAATCCACATATCAGCCAGACATTAACAGGCTAAGAGATTAGACTGAATTAGCCCCTCCACTTCTCTGTGGCTCCCCAGTGGACCAGTCTACTGTGACAAAAGACCCCAGGAGGAGGAGAGGATGAGCGAAGGAGGGAGGGAGAGGAAAAAAAGTGAAGGTTTTAAGAAGTGAGGTGAGGAGGGATGGAAAAAGGGTGGGAAAAGACGGGGGAAAGGGGAAGAAAGAGTGAAAGACCTGGCCCAGAGTTTGTCTCACAGTGACCTTGAGCAAGGCCAGGGGAGCGGAACAGCCCAATTACGACCTCCGCCCCATCCCCTGGTCCCCTACCGGCCCCTCCACTTCACAGCCCCCCTAATGAAAGAGCTCAGGCCAGGGCAAATAATGAGCACTGAGGAGCGGAAACTACACACACACACACACTCTGGAGGACAGACAAACAGACATATGTGTACACAGGCATTCACACATACAAACTTTGTCTTCTTTCTGTAATGAGTCCAAAGGGGCTACGGGACAATTTTTAAAAGGCTCTCACTGTGTTCAACAACATGTCTCGGTGATGCTGAAGCAGGTGTATGTGAAAAAGACGCTTTCAGTCTCAGTGAACATTGTTAAAGGGTGAAAAGGTGACAGATTAAGGGATCCTATCTGACACCGCAACACAACACAACGATCATTGGATTTTTTTCTCTGTTTCACCTCCATTTGATTGGTGCGTTTCTGCACGTCTCCTGTCAGAAGATTCACGAGGAGATTGTTTTACTTCCTCCACACCTACAAAGCCAACGCTGCTGACGGCGACTGTGTACCTCAAAACAGGTGTGTGAAAGAGTGTGTTTTATGATAAGCAAGTCATGCACCCACATGCCACCATTACATGCCTCATTTGCACAGATCGACAACACAGCTGCAGAGTGATGCTAGCTTTGATGTCACATGGCTGACCTTGCATCTCTCTCACACACACACACGTACACACTTACGCACACAGGAGCACATGCAGCCGAGGGAAAACACAAAAAACCTGATTTGTCATTGATGACTAATGACACCCTGCCAGTGGTGAGAAAGTATTCAGATCCTTTACTTACATAAAATACTAATACCACATTGTGAGAATACTCCATTACAAATAAATATGCTGCATTCAAAATATAGGTATATGGGTAGCTTCATATATTTATTGTATTAAAACATGTGATAAAGTGATGAATTGTCATCACGGTCCATGTTCAATTGCACTGTTTGTACATATGGCTACAAAAAGTAATGCACCAGATTTCGTATATAACCCACATAACCAGGAAGGCTGCGATTGTGGAACCAATGTGCTGAGACGGAGGCAGGTTGAGGTGGTGGCTGGGTCAAACAAACACAGAACTTTCCCCTGTTTGTGTCTAATGTGAAACCAAGTCAGCTTAGAGTTATTTTTAAGATACACTGTCACCATGTTTCTTTTCCTTAACTTAACCTACGTAATTTAACATGAAGTAAGTAACTTTACATTAAATAAATAATGCTATAACAGCCAACCATGTTTTTTCCTTAACCTAACCTACATAAATCTACTTGCCTAAATCAAACCTATGTATCTTTACACTGAGTAAGTAACTTTACATTAAGTACCTAACATGACATCATCTAACCATGTTTCTTTTCTTTCACCTAGCCTACAGAAATTTACTTTCCTAAACCTAATCTATGTAACTTAACACTACGTAAGTGACTTTACATTCAGTACATAACGTGACAACAGCGAACCATGTTTCTTTTCCTTAAACTAACCTAAGTCACTTTACTTGCCTACGCTTAGCCTAAGTTACTTTAGTTGCCTAAGCCTAAGCTACGTAACTTTACTTGCCTAAATTTAGCCTAAGTAACTTTAGTTGCCTAAACTTAGCCTAAGTAACTTTACTTGCCTAAACATAACCTACGTACATTTAAACTAAGTATGTAACATTACGTTGAGAATATATTTGACAACAGCCAACCATGTTTCTTTGCCTTAAGCTAACCTCAATAACTTTGCTTGCGTAAACCTAACCTACGTAACTTTACACAGAGTAAGTAGCTTAACGTTAAGTACGTAATGTGAAAACGCCAGACCATGTTTCTTTTCATAAAACCTAACCTACATAACTTGCCAAAACTTAACCTACGTAAATTTACTTGCCTGAACCTAACGTACATAACTTTTCTTGTATGGTGTTTGTACTTTACTCCATTCCTGGGGCGTTAATACGTTACATATCATATGAACCATTGTATAAGGATATGTTGAATGTTTCATAAGTTCATGATGTGTTTTGTACATAAAATCTTACTCTTGAAAGTAACTAGTTACTAAAGCAGTCCGATAAATGTAGTTGAGTAAGAAGTAAAAAAAGTAGAATAAAATGTTAATAGTCGAAGTACAAGTACCTCAAAGTTAGGTACAAAGTTAGGTACATAGTTACACTCCATCACCGCACCCTGCACATGACATTTTAATACACAACTCAGTGGAATACATTTAAAACCATGAGATTCACAGCTGTATAAGGCTCCATTTTAAAGGCAAAGTATATGGGACAAATATTTCTGTGTCCCTGAAATGGCTGCATATGACGTTTTACACATTTTTAATGTAGAAATAAGACCCCAGAAGGAAAGGTAGAAAGATTTCATGACTTTTTTTTCCCTCGTCTGGCCCTCCATATGCCTGTTTGAGGAGAGCCAGACACCCACTCTGGCTGCCATGACACTGATTAACCCTGTCATGCGTTGGCTGCATCTCCCTACACTGACCCTGGCTAAATGCCTCTGCTTGGCTTGTTTTTCCAATTAACTTAGCGAATACGAACAGGGGCCAGGAGAACTGAAAAAATGAGGTGATCAGACAACAAAAGAAAAGAGAGCACACGTGTTGATTGGTAGGAAGATGGTGGCACGGGAGGGGGGGAGATTTCAGCCTGTTGAAAGGTGAAAGGGAAAGAAGGTGTGGAGAGAGGATGTGAGGGAGGGCTGCAGAGAGGGAGGGAAGAGAGTTAGAGCATGAACAGTAGTCAGGAGGCGGTGTGTACAGATATGGAGTATGAATTGGGAGGGAAGGGCGGACAGAGAAGACTTAAGAGAAAGGGGGAGCTGGTGAAGGAGGAGAAAAAGCGGTCTCCAGGGGTGCGGAGCCAGGTGTGAGGGGATTTGAGGAGGACAGGAAAGAGATGGATGGTTCAGAGGAGTGCGCTGTGTCGACTCTGTACTTGTGAGAGAAAAAGCAAGAGAGTGTCCGCCGCTCTCTGCAGGGCCGTGATCGTCTTAGCATCTGCCAGTATGCATTAATCAACATGACGAAAAAAAAGGAAGTAATCTGACAAAGTGCAGTGTGTGTGCAGGAATGTTCGCCCTGTGTGTGCACTGAGTAGGTGTGCGCCAGAGAAGCAGCGTCTTAGTTACACCTGATTTAAGATTTACATCAAAGCTGTACCGCAGGCTTCTCTGCCTCACCAGAGAGAAAACTTTTTCCTTCACTCCTCTACTTCCCTTCGTAGGTTTATAATTCCTATTAACCCTCACAGAAGACATCCTGCAAACAGGGCACGAGGAAAGACTGAGCCTCTGACATATGGAAGCCATTTCCTTTCACGTGGCCTCGCTTAAACCAGCCAGCGCCTCTTTAAGACATCGCATGTTTACACGGGGCGGTCTGTGGATTTTAAACTGTCGTCTTATTTCACCGGATGAATACACACTTGCCAAGTGTAAATATGCCCCCAAAAGATTTTGAGGTTTCATGGAGGGGTGTGTGTGTTCGTGTAAACAGGCCTTGAATCTTTGTTTGGAACAAGGTTATATCAACACTAATAATTCTTTTGGGTGAAAGCTGCAGTAGAAACATACAGTTGCGGTGAAGGTTGATGACTTCACTTAGGACAGAAGGTATCATTGTGGTGCAGCAGTTAGACCTGGTGGTATTGACACAGCGGTCTGCTATAACAGGAACCGGGCTTTTGCAAAATACTTTTAGCTCGAGCATGAAATGGTGGCACATGAAATAAAATGAAAATTTCTTGATGTGTGCTTCGCAGAAGGGTACAGGAAATTGGCGAGTCCAAATCCAATAATCCAGCGACTGCGAGTGTTCATAGACCATCGTTTTTTTTTTCATCCACAGCTGCTGGAGTGGTCCAAGAAGGAGATTTGAAGAGACAAAATATAAAAGCTGAGAAGTCACGATAGCAGCTAAAGTCCAACCTGACAAATCAGCATTAAGAATCATCCGTGAGTGAAAGACAGAGGAAATATTTTCAACATCTGTGTTTGAGTGTGAAAATGAAAGCAACAGAAATGGGAAGTTTGGTCTTTAATCTTGAGAAACAATAACATTGCCACCTGCGTAACATAGAGGTCATTAATTACTTTGACTTGATCTCATGTGTAGCAGGATGGTCAGCAGTGGCCATTATTAGGTTTACTGTTGCCATTGCAAGAAGTGTGACAGTTGTAGTGGGCTAACTTCCGTATAAACCAGCGTGCCACGAGTCAGGAACTCACTGAGGTGAGGTTTTGCAGTAATGACAAAACAAGCAGTGGAGTAGAACGATGCAGGCGTTTTTTGTGCATTATTTCCATTGCCTATTGAGCATTGCTGGATTTAATTGCTTCATATTTTGTAGTATAAGAAACACAACCTTTGTCCATGTTTGACAAAGTTATCCATGTCTCCAATGTCAGATGCTGTTAAGATTTCAGTTGCGTTTTGACCGTTGTCTTGGTAACACACCCGAACACACAGATGTTGATAATTATGAATGTGATTATAAGCCCAGGCTACATGATGAGCGTACCGTACACACCAAGCTGGAAAACCCTGGCTTAGAGTGTATGGTAGGCCAAAATGGAGTTCTCAAACTAGTGAGAGCGACATAATTTATGGCCCCACTGATATGTGTTGTCACCATAACAACTAACAACCATCGCCTTTTTTCTTTTGAATGAATTAAACGACCACTTTAAACAGATCAATGTCCTTTCTACTCTCATTCTGTCTCTATAGCTATGCCATATGCATCCTAACTTCATGTTACAGCCAATTACTTTGCATGTTGCTTCAGATACCATTATGGCAATAAATGCAATCCGGGAGGTCCAGTTTAAGAAACAGATTAATGAGTTTAAGGGCTCTGTCTTACACTCAGCGCAAAGCAGTGCACAGCAAAACCAAACTGTTATTGCTAGTTTCAAGCCAATGCAGTTGTCATTTTCACAGCCAGCATCCTCGTTGTGTAAGTCATTAATGTACTCGCAACCATCTGTACGCCACTGGATGCATAGATTTTAAAATAAGGGGTGGTCAGCTCAGAGAAAACAGCTCACTTCTCCAATCTACCAAATCCACCATGTATATAACAGTGTGTTAGGTTCAAGGTTTAAAGGTTTCTTTATTAGTACCCAAGGGCAGGCGCACCTGGCTTTTAATGGGAATTGGAGATGACACTGATTAATTGAATTCCTGTCACGCCCAAAACACACCTAAAATATATTAAGGGACTAAATACAACCCCTTTGCCCCCTGCACCTTACTCTGCATTCAGATTATACGTCCTTTAACTAGCGTGGGCGGCTGGACACACCCTAAATACAATTGCATGATGGCCATGTGCTATAAATCATTCAAATAGGGCCCTGAAGGTTTTGCAAATGCCAAAACACTTCCAAGCAGTTTAAGATGTTATGCGGAGGGATTTTTACCACTGTGGAAAGTTATCATAGTAGCATCTATTGCATCCTTCATTGTGATGATCATGTGGTAAACAGTAGAAATACAGTATGGGTTGCGGCAAGTCCCTTCTATGAATGGGAACATTTTTATTGTGGGAGGTAAATTAAGTCCTTGGTTGACAAAATGATACTACTGCAGCCAGTCTGCACTTTAATTCAAGGTTACAATTTTGTACTGGATACTATGTCCTCATATATATATGATATATACATGAAGAAGAGGAGGTAGTACAAAAATGTAGTGTAGACCCATTTGTCCTAACATGTTACACCTGTGGCCACAAGGGGCTGAGTGAGGTGGGAACTGGGGTTTTGGAGGGAACTGGGATCAGTTGGGTGTCAGTTCCTCTCCTGACCGAGGCTGACAGCATCACACACCTATTCCCCCTCCAACCTCGCCTCAATCTCACCACCTCATAGAAACCTGTGCACCCCCGCCAACCCCTCCGACCCACCCAGCCACAGCACAAGGCTGCCACCGCTCTGAAAGCCTAAACCAGAGAGGAGGAAGAGAGGGGCTCCTGACAGCGGAAACAGAAGCACTTTAAAGCTCCAAACCCTTTCACTAAGATCAAAGGGCCACAGGAACAGAGCCAGCTGAGAGCCAAGGAGAGAGGAAAGGGAGCTGAGACAAGGGGAGAGAGAAGACAGACAGACAGACAGAGACTGAGACACAAACAGAAGAAGGTAGATATATTCTCGGTTCCTAATGATTCAATGGGAAAGTCTTGATTAAGTCTGCCACTGAAGCACATTCCAATGACTTCATTTTCCACATTAGTGATGACAATTACAGCAGCAAAGCAGCAAAACTCACGATACTTTCACATCCAGCCTGCCTTCAAACAAACCACTGACCTCTGGATCTGCTGCTTTGGAAAAGAATTCATTAACATGTCACCACAAAAGGTGGATACATTTAAAAATACATCCTGTATAGGCCGTCAACCAACACAGGAGTTACCACTGAAATATTTTCCTGTTTCTATGTCAAATCGGCTGATGATTTAGATTTAAACAGCCTGGAATTACTGTTGACGAGCTTTGGCTTACTCTCTTGAACTAGAGCTTTCAAGCATACCCCATGGTCTTCATCAGCACATGGAGTTTGCTGAGTTATCTGAACTGTAAGTGTTAAAACTTTTTGTTTTGATCTGTCATCTATTCAGACTATCTTGAAAGTTGAGCTTGACGGATGGGTTTATGGTTGACACAAGGGTTAACACTAACAGGAGTCCTGCCACAGATACCTACAGCTCAGGTTTTGATTTATACTTCAGTGATGGATTTCACTCGTTGATAGCACCACGGCAACACTGGATGGATGTCTTGCAGCTGTTGTGTGCTTTAATTACATTCCCCACATAACTGTGTTTACTATGGATGCACAATAATATTGGCCCATAATTGGAAATAGTTTAAATTTGCCCAGGTTGTGATTATTGTCAGGACTGTTTCAGGGAGAGCATCATCCAACTCTGTTAAAGTGGGATGATTTTTACAGTCTTGTTTGAAAATGTTACATGAAAATAAATATGGCATGTTTTACATGTAACCTTAGCTGTAGCAGAAGATAAGAGTTAGCATGTTAGTATGTTACTTACAGGACAGACTTGATGTTCTCTGTAATAAGGTGGAAACAAACATGCATATATCGTTGGCAGCATCAGCAATTGGCCAAAATGAGTTGGAAAATATCTACGTACGTTGTTTGATCCATCATAATAGAGTTTGGGGTCATGGTGAGAAGAGGGTATGTAGCGGTGATGGCTTTGCTAGAAGTGTCCTTCATATTATCTTCACTATCACCTACCTCAACGAGATCATTAAAAAAGCTGAGATATCATGAGTCCTACTTGATATCTCATGTTAGCTATGGTGTAGCCCTATAGCGTAGCTACAACAGCTGCGTGCTTCGGATCCGTAGCTACGTCATAACCCCTTAATGCAATACTATAAATGAAGCTGTAGTAATGCATCATTTTACTTACATGGATATTTTGCTGATTTTCAATCAGATCTGTGTCAGCATGGTGTGGGAAATGTATGCAGATGAAAGGTGTTGAGACAGTAGTTCCCAACTAGTGGGTCGCGGTCCAAAAGCTGGTCGCAAACATGTCAAGTTAGTAATAAACACACTTTATTTTGAAGCACAGTAAATATCCACCACAGAGCTTTTATTTTGAAGTGCCATATGCTGCTGCAGAGTGAGGGACTGACCGACAGCTACTTGACGTAGACAGCAAACTGCTGAATATATTGATCTGTGTGGATCTTGTGGTCCAGTTGGGAACCAGTGCGTTAAGGTATCCCTCATGCCTCCAGCCGAAATCCATTGGATGATGCAAAATGATGCACTTTGTATCATCCGGCAGATTTTTGCTTATGGCCCAGGCTGGGAGTTCCCAGCATTGCCGGCACAGAGGGGAAGCCAAACACACAAAAAGGAATTTCTTTAAATGCCGTTAAGTTAAAGGGACAGTTCACCCAAAAATCAAAAATAAGTATTTTTTCCTCTTACCTGTGGTGCTATTTATCAATCTAGATTGTTTTGGTGTGATTTGCTGAGTGTTGGAGATACCGTCTGTAGAGACTCTCTCGAATATAATGGAACTAGATGGCACTCAGCTTGTGGTGCTCAAAGAAAAAAAAACTACATTCAACTACATACAACTCAACAGCAACGTTGAAATTCCAGAAATCATGACCCGTTTGCTCAAGATAATCCACAGACCTTGTTGTGAGCAGTTTCATGTCGGAGCTATTTTCTATCTACCAAACTACACCCACCAACCGAATCACCGCACAGAGGGAAGCATGCATAATATTTTTTTAAATATACCAAACACATGTAGTTATTATAATTTAGGCTTTCACCCTCTTAGAGCAAACCAGAACAGCAGATGTTGCAGAGATCTAATCTGTCAGTCTCTGGCTGTAGATTTGAACTTTTTTTAAACTCTTGGAACTCAATTTGTATAATTCAGGAACTTGTGCTTTCACAGTTTTAGTTTCCTCTTCTCAGCTTTTTTTCCTTTCTCCTCCTTGCTGGGCAGAGCAGACCGTGGGCCTGGCATGGCACGGTGACGTTGCCAGGCATTCAGAATAACTATGTTCCCCCGGAGCTGCGAGGGCTCTGTGTGACCCCCTGACATCAAAGGCCTGGGTGGGTTCAGGGAGGTGGGGATGGCTTTCTATTCATGGTCACATCAAGCAGGATTCCCTCTCTGTGGGATACTTCTGGAGGCGTGCCAGACATTCCCATACGCTGCAGAGTCAGTTCACACACACACACACTCGCTGTCCAGTTGAATACCCGCGACTCTCTGTCAGTTTCGCCGTCTCCTCCCCCCTGTGAGTTTCAGTCACACTCACATTGTCTACATATAAGCAGCAGAAAGAGCACACAGTACATACCTGTAGGCATGTATCACTTCGACGCTGCTGGAGTGATAACACATATTTATCAACAGGAGCCAGTGAGTGTGACAAGCTCAAGTCATAACAAACGGGTCCAGGTGTCAGAAGATCTGGTTATAACTGAGTCACGGACCCGCTGAAGGTGTGTCACACATGAAAAACACTGCTTGTTTTAGATCAAGGCTCCTCTGCATTCCTTCAACAAAGTCATGGGATTATGCTTTATCAAAAAAATGACACATCTCTGCACCGCTTGTTCCAAATTACGGCTGAACACAACTACCGTTTTGAAAAGTTTATGTTTGGCTTTGCCACGCAGCAGGAGCCTTTTTTTTTTTCTTCGCAGGCTGTTTCGAAAACCATTTTTCCACACTGCAATTAAATGTAATTTCAGCCATCGAGATAAGAACGTCTACCAAAACGAATCAACAGAGTGTATAGCGAGGGGAATGAAAACATGAAAGTGAAATTACACAAAATGAGGCTGCCTTTTTTCCTGTAATTTCAAGGAGGGCTGGAATCAGGGAACAAACATGAGACCAAAAAAAAAAAAACATTTCTTGTTCTTTTTTTGTTTCTCTCCCATGTTTGATTTTGCCTTTTTACAACAGAGCGATTGTTTTGCATGGACCGCTCCACCTTTATCTCCACTTTTTACTTGATTGCTGCTTTTTTTTCCAAGCACAGGTGGAATTAGCGCTCGCTCTCAGCCAGTGTTTTGAGTTCCTCTGGCATGCCTGGGGCTAGAGAGAAGACAGGAGGGGACTCCTGGGTGTTGAAGTGTTAAACTTGTGAAAACAGGGAGGAAGCACATCTATCTCTTCTTTTCCTCTTAAGTAATGTCTCGATGGCCCCAATGCCTTTACACAAAAACTCAGCTGACGCCCGCAGCTAAACAGGGTTCAGGTTCCACACCCCATCGCCTCCACTACCCCGGCAAGTCTGGGTAATGAGTGTGCGCGTCTTGCGTGCGCACCGGCCCATCTCAGGTGAGGAGAATGAGTGTGGCCCAGGGCTGCGAGGAGCAGCGTGGATCCCCCCCCTCCTCAATTCACAACGTCACGCTGGGCTGCTGAAATGAGCAGCCGCACGGATGGGCCTGAGCAAATCACAAACAATACACAGCGCTACAAGACAGCAGAGACACACTGCTGGAGATGGTTAATCCTTCAGACAGAGATCTGAGGTAGAACAACAGAAAGAAAAAGGAGGGGGGAGGAAGAGGAGAGGAGGGGAGGGGAGGAAGGGGAGAGCTGAGACACAGAGGGAGGAGAACAGGAGCATCAGGTACAAGACACAAAAATATATGTTTCCTTCTCGGTGCTGAAAATCTCCTTCTCAGACTGAAATCCATCACGTTTTGCTAATACATACTTCTTGTAGAGGAGGGGAAGGAAAGAAAATCCGGACAGAAGAAAGGCAAGTGCTGGTGGGAAAGTGAAAAGACACAGCCTACTTTATTCTGGCCATTTCATCCATCTTGTTGGACTAATAAAATGTCATGTGGAGTTCCTTGATATTTAATCATGACGGGGCTGAGTGCGTGGTGGTGCCAAGCTCAGGCTTGATGAAGCTCTGGGAGGCTTAAACACAGACCGGTGTTAAACTCTGGATCTGCCGACAAGGGCGTGGGTTTGGTTTTGATACTGGGGAGGACGTATATGAAACCGGGAAGAAACACTTCTTTTCCTCCCTTCTGGTGGTTGTTTTATGCACAAGTTTATGCCTTTTCTGCATCAATCTAGGGTGTAAATGTCTTTAACCCTTCAAACTCTGCAAAGGACATGGAAATGCTTTTTTGCACTGTTTTGTGCACCATACATAACTTGGCTTAATGACGTCATTGTGAATGTACAATATGTGTGTATGTGTACATGATGACACGTAAAACTGAAGCAGAACAGAACCTTTCTGCTGCTTTCAATGTTTTTACTTCAGATCAATATATACAGGTTGCAAACAACTATCTCCTGTAGCCATTACAGGGAAATACCGGCATTATTTCGGCAAAATCCTACATTTGCACTGAACATAAGGTAGGGAGATGACGAAGAAGACATAAGTCTGAGCTTTCTACCCCAAAAAGAATGAATGCTCTAGCTATTATGGTTCATATTTTAGATTAAACAGTTAAACAGTCTCCTGCTGCCATTACAGGGAAATATTAACATAATTATAGTGAAATACTACATTTCCTCTGCATGTATGGTAAGGTAATGTAAGTTAATGATGTAATGATAAGGAAGACAAAAGCCCTACCTCTCTGCTGCTAACAGAATAAATGTTGGAGCTATTACGGTTCTTATTTTGGAACCATAGCGTCCAATTTTAAAGGGTTAAGTCAAAGTAAAAGTCCTCTACTACTCTCATGTTTTTAAATAATGTTCTAAATATTGAGGAGGATGTGTTCCCTGCATTCCCCCTGAATTCTGCGCCCATGTATAACCAAAGGAAGATGTTTCACAAACCTGCTACATAAGTGACTGATGAATGGGAGGGAATGACTAATAAGCCTGCTCTGGGAAACGTTTTTACTCTTACTTCAGCTCTACAAGTTTCCCAGCTTTATTTAATCCCTTTTAAATAAACGGTCACTCCCAATGTAGCAAAATCACTCACACGGAGATGCGAAAAAATGACGGGCATGCAACACGAAGCTGGCTGCATCCTTACAAGTGTGGTCACCCTGCAGCTGCGTGCATGACTGCACATATCTGTACAGCTCCCGCTGGAACACTTCACAAGCTGACCCCCTCTCAAAAAAAAAAAGAAAAAAAAAAGGGAGGCATCATGGGACACAGAAGTAGTGGAGGGTTTCTTTTCGACATTATTAGATGAAACTATCACACTATCAGATGTAATGGACGCCACATCTGATAAGGGAGATAACAAAGGGCTGAGAGAATAGAATCGCTTTACGTGATATGAATTAATTTGCATTGGTGGGGAGAGTGTAAAAGGAGTGAAATTCTCTGTGACTTGGAAGATAAACAAATAGAAAAGGGAGGAGAGGAGGTGCAGAAGCTGTAAGGGAGGCGATGAACTCATTTCCTCCCACGTTAAAACTGTAATTGGTCTTTAGCAGAACTTCAGCCGGACTGGAGGCATTTTTTAAACATGTGGCAATATTTTACATTGTTGCATTCAAGTTTCTTAAATCACATATTGAAGGCCCGACTAGGAAAGATGGAGAGAGGGAAGAAAAGAAAAGGGAGGGACAGAGGGAGGATGGAAAATGAGGAGAGCTGGAGAGGATTTATGACCCTGTTCCCCTGGTCTCGTTACTTGCTGTAACTGGCCCCCAGAGTGGGATCGCAGGGTCTGCAGCCCACAGCCCAGAGATCACAGTAATGGAAATTCCACATTTCTACACTGCTACAGCATGACGTCTGTAGGGCAAAGTCCGGAAAAAAAAGAAGCTGAAAACGGACTCAATTCAAAAGGTCTAGAATCAGATAATTGTGCATTAAGTAAGGAGCAAAATATTTCCTTTTTTACAATCAGCATTTCCTCTGATTTAAGGCTCATTTTTAAAAGTATTTGTGAGGAGAAGCAGGCGTCAGGACAGCGGCTGCCTGAGGTTGTGGAGACGATGTGAGGCGGCGTGCTGCCAGTAATATCTTGACAGTCACCGCTGTTCTCTAATAGCTCCCCGCCAATGAGAGGAGGGTCTTTTTACAAATCCAATTAAGAATCAGCACGGCTCATAAAAGTGACAGCCCGCCACACCCATCGAGTAAGTTACCACTAAAACCACTGTGTGCTCTTTATGAATGTGATACATCATTCAAGTTAAATGTTGCTTAAGGTTTGTCAAGTGCTGCTGCCCCACGGTATGTGGAATCAGAGCTGAAAAGATTCGTTGATTAATTACAGTATTTCTCAATCGCTTTGGCTCATTTTTTTAAATACTCTCAATACAAGAAGGTCAGTTTTGTCCAGCTGTAGAGCTTTTTAGATTCCGATTTCAACAGTAAGTAAAAGTTTGCTGTGAAAAGTCAACACTGCACAATACTGTCATACAGAGAAAAGATATGCATGTTAGTATGTGTACAGTAAATGTATCTGTGTAGCAATGCGTTACATGTACTCTGAACCGAAAATTCTTTTTGATGTATCATGTAAAGTCAAATCAGTGAACAGATAATTTGTCAAGAAATTACATCCATACCAGAAGCCGCTGTTCATTGTGGTCATCCATGTTCAAAAACAGTAGTGATTGTGCTTCATACATATGCTTCCAAACTTGACTGGTTGATTGTAGGAATGCTCCCATATATTGGCCACACAACGGTATCCAATATTCGCCTTGTTGACCGCCATTGGCCTACCAGCAAATAAGACGACACTCACCAATGGCAGTGGCTGATGTTTTTCTGTTGTGTCACATCAATTTTGGGCAGTCTAAAAAGCAGGACTCGATGACTTACGGTGTTCCGTCATCCCAGGGACAATAGAAAATGAGTTTGGGATGAACAGTCCTCCCTGGGACGCCAACTGGACAAAGTGACACAGTAAACTCGCTACCCATGGGTCAGAGGACACACCCTATTGCATCTGTGTTGACATCGGCAGAAAGAGGGCTAGTTCAGGTTAGCTGTTAGCAGCCGGTAGTGGCAACTAACAGCTAATGGAGATTGCATTATGATGTGTTCAAGGTCTTTTCAGTAAAAATGAGTACTGTGTGAAGGTGAATTCTCATGATGTGTTCAAATGTAAGCTTGCAGAATATAGCTTTGGTGAGAAACTTGAACTAATAGTTGTTTGAAGAGGAAATTTGTTGATGTTTTCACAGAAATATAAAGTAGAGATTAGAGAGGGAATTATGATAGACTATATATAGTGAAAAGACTTCTGAAGCAGTTATTTTAAAAATGTTTTCATGTATATGAAGGTTAATTTAAATGTATTTCTAAAATGTGTATGACTAAATTTGTGTAATTTAAAAGGGGGAATAAATAACAAAAATAAATCAATAACAACAACAAAAAATGCATGCATCAATAGTTGATTCCACTTCATTGCTGTCACCTGGCAGGTAATTTGCAAATTCAGCGGACATCACAAAAATTTCCTGTGATAGATATTTATGGAATACACATACGTGTCAGGCAGATTTTGATAACTGAATCGATCATTTTGCGTAGCATATTGCTCTAATAATGAAATAATATTTACTCTCTTGCACAGATGAAACGTGCAATCTGCAAATCTGTTTAAAAAAATATTGCATTCAAGAACTGAGCCTAAGCAGATGAGAAAAACTGTAACTTGTCAACTGACATAATATTAATCAGCAAGTATTTTTTATAGTTAATTATTCGTTAGTCATTTTTCAAGCTAAAACAGAGAGCACTGTCTGGTTCTAATGTGAGGATTTACTTTGTCGTATATCTTCATAAACTGACTACTTTTGTAATTTAAAAAAGCATTATGAATGCCTCACTTTGTCATTTTCCACCACACATCACTGACATTTTATAGACAAAATGATTATGAAGAAAATAACAGGGAGATTAACCGCTAATGAAAACAATCGTTAGTTCGAATCCTATTTATAATGCATATTTTAATTATTTAAATCACAATTTTGCAAACTATACATTACAATATGAACTGTACGAGGGTGACTGTTGACCAGGGAGACCAGGCTGTGTTCACTTTGTCATAAAACACAGGTTGAGACAGCATCTCACTTCTTACTGTACTGTGAGAAA
The DNA here is from genome assembly GCF_006386435.1 of Epinephelus moara. Taxonomy (NCBI): domain Eukaryota; kingdom Metazoa; phylum Chordata; class Actinopteri; order Perciformes; family Serranidae; genus Epinephelus; species Epinephelus moara. The sequence continues at coordinate 14,688,029 of NC_065516.1, forward strand.
TTAAAGGGTGTGAGAGAGGTTTTCTCTGAGAAAATAAATAATACGTATCCTGAGTTTATCTATCTCATCGTTGCTCAGAAACTGCCCTACCTTTGTGAGAAGAGAAGTCAGTGTGCAATATTATGAGAAAGCTCTGCAATACATGTTTCTGAGGGATTACATCTGTGAAAGAATATCTGTAGTTAAAGTATATTTGTTATTTTGAATTATTTTGTTTTCTTGTCCAAAATGTAATTATCTAATATTATATAATTTAGTTTTAGTATTATTGTAACTTGAACATTCATGCCAATAAAGCTTATTTTGAATGTAAATTTGAAAAAAAGGGAACATTCATAAAATAAATAATTTAATTTGTTTCATAAGCTATTTAAGAGGAAACTAAAAGGTGAAGAACAGGCAAAAAAATGACTGTGAAATAAACTAACGCTCAATGACGAGAAAATATTTCACACGTGTGTGTGTGTGTGTGTGTGTGTGTGTGTGTGTGTGTGTGTGTGTGTGTGTGAGCATGCTTGCACACACACACACACACACACACACACACACACACACACATTAGCGCAGAGCTGTTGGCACCTGCCTGTTATCTCTTCCCCTCAGACCTGGTTTTCTATTGTGCTCCATGGGAGAGCTACAAATTGAGATCTCAAACATGAAGAGGGGGCAAATGACTCGAGTATAGAACATCAAATCCACTAATGTGTTACATGTGCAAATTCATAGGCCTCGTATTAGAGATTAATGCATTCCTCTTTTATCGAAATGTACCTTTTTCAAAGATATCTATAATGGAGCTTAAAATTAAATTCAACCAAAGGACGAATGGTGAAGAAATTACAAAGAACAGGAAATATTTGCTGAACGAATAAGATTTGCATGAGTAGAAGTGTTATGTAAGGAATCATTTGTATGAATTTGCTTCTTTAGTTGAGATTTGCTGTTAGGACATACTAAATCAGTCATAAACCATTTAACAAGGAGCAAAAAAAACATTAAAAATGCATGTGATATTTAATAAGGGGAGAATACAAATACACACAGCGGCAGGAGCAGCCTCAGCGTAGGTAATCCTAGCCTGGTAAGTCGAGTTTTTGGAACATGTCTTAACAGATCTCCACGGGTAATGACTCAACCCTAAAACCTTTACAGGCCTTGTCAAATATCTGCTGTGCCAAACTCTTTTTTTTAAACCCAACCTGCTGGATCCATCATTCTCAAAATACACAGGTGCCTTCAAAATATCACGCTCCTGTGCACAGGCTGAAAAGAAAAAAAAAGACTACACTGCCCATTTAGGCTTCTCAAACTGGTGTATTACAAAAAAATAGATATACTGTAACTTCAATCTGCCCACATTTCTGCTTAGGCATTTATCTCCTTTCTCTCTAAATCCTGAAATTGCCTCAGAAGAAAAAAAGGGGAGAGATACTTTCCCCCCTTCTTCGCACATTTTCACAGAGTGGTGCACAACTTTCTTTCTTCCCTCTTTTTTTTTTTCTCCAGTGAAAATTGAAGAGGCTTTATGTCAAATACGGCTAAAGCCAGCCTCTCCATATCAAACAACGCAGCGCGAAAATTACTGTGGCGATGATAAGGCTGCCAGATAGAGTGGGAGAGGAGAGCGAGGGGGGAAGAAAACTGAAAGGAAGTGACTCTACTCAATTATACTGCAAAATTGGTATGACTGAATATTTTTCATTCAGGTGACTGATAGTATCAGTGAAACTGCAATGCAGATAAATAAAGGAGCCTTCTGTCAAGAATAAACACCATTAATCATGAAGCCAGCTACTGCGTGACCGCCTGTCCCCCCGACTTACTCCATAGAGAAAGTATTAAAGAGGGGGGAGGAGAGACGGGGGGAGGGAGGGAAACCAGTGACTGCACCACAGAGGGGTGACCTATGAAGTCACACAGAATGGGTTTTGGACAGTTGGAGAGGAGGATGAAAAAGTGGCCTTCGTCTCTCCGCCCTGCTTCTTGGTGACAGCAGCCGTATCTGGACACAAATTATCAGATGCGATTATGAAATAATCATCAATTCTTCATGTAATTTATGGCTCCACTTCACATTCTGTTTGTCTAGACAATATTCAAATGTGAGTATTAACAGAGAATCATCAAACAGGCAGTGATATTTATTATTTTTTTTACGACAAAGAATCTTAAAAAGAAATGTTGCTTGCAAATAAATCACATCAGAAAAATAAATAGCTGCAAATTCCAGCTGCTGTGTCAAGAATTTGACGAAAAATGAAAACAAAATCAGTAAAATTTGCATTAAAGTTTTGCCTGAAACTGAAATATCAGCTATTAAATGAGGCCCTGACACTGCAAAATCAAATCGCACTGCAAACAGCCAGTGATGAAGCTGCACACCTCCAAAATATGTCTCCTCTAGCTTCTATAAAAGCTACAGTAGACCCTTTTGTCTTTCTATTGTTTTGCATTATATGTGTGTGTGTCTGTACTTGTGTGTGTGTGTGTGTTGCAATGCTCGGCCTCGTCCCATCTGGAAGGAGGTGTTGAGATAAGACTGTGGTCTTTATGCTAAGCAACACGCCGCTCCTCTATGCCCAGATTGGGCGCTCTGACAACAGTTTATGTAAATAACAAAACAACACGGCGCACATCTTTAAAAAAAAAAAAAAAAGAAAAAAAAAAAAAGAACCCTCTTTCTACGCCAAAGGCAGAGGACAGCGAGGGGGAAGAGGATGCAAACAGTATGAAATTGGCGAGAATCTCTGGTGCCTTAAAAAAATACAATTCAGAGGTTAACAAGGTGATCCACTTGCTTTGTGGTGCAGTCTTTACATGCCATGGCGCTTCTGAAGCAACAGCGTACACAGCCGTTAAGTCCTGCTTCATCATTTCAGAGCTGAGGTTGTGCCGCAATGACAGAGACGTGCAGCAGCTCTCTCCCCTGGTACCTCCAGAATACCTTCCAGTCAGGCCGGGGCCCGCAGCTGAACAAACACACTCCTGAATGAAATAACCACACAGGCTGGGAAACACACCCCCCACCTGCACTCCTACCCGCACACTGACAGAAAATACAGTCCATGACTTTATTCATGAGTCCCACTGAGAAGTTTGCTTTAAAATCCAAACTTTTTTTTTGGCATCTTTCAGCTTTGGATTGTTGTCTTTTTCTAAACCCATTAATACATCCTTGATGCAGTTGTGAAAAAACTGCAGTTTTTGTGTCAAATGGTCTCTGTATATATTTTAAGACAGAAAAAATATGCAGTGATTTTGTGGTTCTGAGTCATTAGAAACGCTTCCTCACAAATTTAATGATGCGTATACAGGACAAATGTCTCATCACAATTCCACTATCACATTGAAAAAAAAAAGAGTCAAAGCTCAGGTCTTTCTATTTGCTTTACAACTTTACAAACTCCTAAACAGACTCTGTCATTCTGACCAATTCTTTCCTAAATCCACATACGGTATCTGCGCTAAAGGTTGCGAGTCAATTGCTTATCCCATAAGAATGTTTTGTTGTTTTAGCGGCCCCATTCACAGCACGAGGGCCCGGGACTCCAGAGTAAACTCCGATGCTGATAATTGACTTGTGACGAATACCTCTGTTTGTTCTGAGTGGTCTCCGAGGTGACCGAGAGCCGGCGCTGAGCCGCATGAGAGGGCTGTTTTGTTTTGCTGTGTACTGTGGTCAGGCAATAAAGCTGGAATGAAAGGAGCGGTCTCTTCTCTTGGCCCCGGCCTCCCCCCGAAAAAACTCCCATTAAGCCAGTCCCAAACAATGGTGGTGGCAGAGGGGACCAGAGCTCCCATGGAGAGCCTGCTCTTCACCGATCAATGTGTTTATTTAAGCAGGAAGCATCTTCACTGGAGTACGGAGGGATCTTTTTCTTTTTGGTTGAGGCTTGAGGTCAGCTGTTCCAGATCAGAGGCAGGAAAAAGTACACAGCTTCAGAACAGGACAGACTTTTGCTCATCCTGGACCAGTATTGAGGCATAGTCAGTGTAGTATATACAGTAGATGTCAGTCTCCAACCCCCCCTCCCCAGTTTGGAGAAGCAGACTGAATTCCGACATGGGAGTAAAGCGATGTGCTGCTGTGGACGAGGGTAGCAGTAAAACATATTCTAGCCACCTAAAAAAAATCAGAATCAGTTTAACTGTACACTATGTTTAGAATATTTTCAATGCTTTATCTTAAATGTCAGACAGCTCATTCCAACAGAACACCCGTAACAGCTTCAGTTCCCCATCTGTTCTCATCAAAGCCACCAGACTCCTTTAAGAAAAACAGTAATTTTAGTTCGCTGAACCTTGAAGCTGCTTGCCTCGCACTGTTTGGATCAGTTAGTTTGTTTATGTTATTGTTCGACTTTGGTGAATCTGAACTAACCCTTCTAAACGCCAAAGTCACACCATAACACAAATAAAGCAACTGTTTGAGGCAGTGGAAGACCAGCTGCTCCTGTTTTCAGCAATGTTAAATCTTTGCGTTTCTCAATAAAGTCTGGCTTTGAAGAGAGCAATAAAATGGCCTCACTTTCCAGTTGGAAAGTACACTTCAACTGATATTGTTTTTTTTTTAGGTTTGACTTTTTCTAGCTGGCTAAAATGCATTTTGTTGCCGACCCCTCCACAGTAGTACATTGCTTAGCTTCCATGTCGGACTCCGGCCTGCTTCTCCAAACTGGGGGCGTGCCAACTGACAACTACTGTAGGCTATGTGATATACTGTTGATGGATGAGTGCCCCATACAACCCCACTTAAAAAAATGTGAACTATCCCTTTAAGTTAAGAGGTTATGGAAACTCAAAAAAAGTGTGTTGTTAGCTGGCTTCATTTTAAACTGTTGAAACTCTCTTCCATGAATATAAGAGTTCCTTAGTACAGCCAGCACCCACAAGAAGGGACCCCCACCCCCTCTCTCCTGACCCTGAGGCTTTAATATTGAATGGCACATTGGTACCTTCCCCACAAGAATTCATAAACTAAACGATTAGCCTCTGTCTGTAATTGCGCTCTCCCTTGCCTAATAGGGGAGGTGAGGTAAAGAGGGGAAAAAAACAAAGGACAGTTAATTTGTGATTTCCTCTGCTCATTTGAAGGCAAATTAAGTGTCAAACAGCTAATACGGAGCATATTTCATTTTATGAGCTTTTAATTTAATTCTGCCGCCTCATATCGCTGGAGCCCGTTAGCTGCGCTGTTAAAGCCCGCTCCTCGCCTGAAAACGGGGGCCATAAATAAACATGTTTCAATTAGGCCCTTCACAGTAATAGGATATGATTCTGTTCATTTGCCACGTATGGATGGTGGATGTGTCATTGTGGCAGAGAGGAAACAAGCTGCTGGGCGTTTCACCATGTTTTTCTCCGGCCACGGATGCCCAGTGGTGGCTGGCTTGTGTGCGTGGCGGGGGAAGCTGGCTGGATTGATGGAACTGCCGCGGGGCCAACCCAACTGTAATTACAGGCCGTAATGAGAGGCTGCATGGGGAAGTACTGCAATAATAGTCCCTGTGTACTTAGGCATATCTTTGAGAGGGCTAATAACGATTAATTCTGCTCACCGAGGAGAACTTGTCTTAAAACAATTCAATATTTCTCCATAAGCCGCCTCCTGTCCTCCATTTCCCTGAAGCGACAGCTATACGTTGACTGCCTCTATTTGCTCAGGCCGGCTACAAGCAGCATTACGGAGCTGAATGCATCACTTTTAAATCCTCAGAGAGGCTGCAGCTCTGTGCTTGTAAAGTTTGGCTAAAACTTGCATGAAGCCAAACCTGGAAGTGTAATTAACTGCAATTTGCCATCAGGTGGTTGGGCCCAGCTGTAATACCAAACCTGATGAGTGTTTATTCTCACTGAGGAATTCAGTGCTGCTTTTTTAATCAAGCAGGCAATATTGCTGCTTCCCTGTGCAAAGACTCAAAAGTCGTTTCTGCATAAAACCCACGTAAGTTCACAGATAACGTGTGTGACAGTGAGTTCACAGATTTAAATAAGGCTGGGCACTAAACAGCTGTCTTATAATAATGACAAATAGTTTCCCTCAGCACAGCGTGTCATATTAAACAGCTCTATGCTTAATGGCTTGGATAAATAGGCCCTAAGTAGCATGGCAGAGCACGGCCGTGTTTCCAGTGACAGCAAACCGAGCGCACAGATAACGCCTGTCCGGACAGAGTGACTGAAGACGCCGGCGCAACTTCTCCCCCTTAATTCAATTCCCTGGCTCCGTGTTGTCCCTCCACCCCCCTCCTCATTTCTTCCCTCCCCCTCCCCCTCCCTAACCTGTGCTCCAGATCATACCAAAGCACTCCTGACGGATAACAAGCCAGGCTGTTTGTTCGAGCCTATGTTGCCGGTGCGTGTTCGCCCCATTATCTCTGCATAAGCTAAATGCTAAATTATATTTGCCATTTTGTTTGCAGTGACACAGGGCATCAATCACCTCCCTTTTTTTATTTCCTCGCCTCTCTCCCCTCCTTTTTTTCCCTCTGCTGCAGCCCCTGAGCAGGAGATGAGGGGTTGAGAGGTAGGGTGGGCCGGAGGTGGGGAGGCGGAGGGTGGGGGGGGGGGGGGGGGGGACATAAAAAATTCATTACGCTTAGTGGCACATCAGCAAGGGAGAGATATGACTCCTGAGGAGGAGAAGGGGGGAGTTGATAATGATGAAGAATATCAAACATAATGCGGCCCAAGTAGCTGCCCCATCCAATTTGTCCTCGTCGCGCCGTGATCGCTTCCTTCGTGTCTGCGGGTAGGAAACAACCGCCGCAAGGACGATGAAGCATCTCCTCTGGTACTCACTATTTAGATGCGAAGAATACAAATTATGGAGAGAGTAAAAAAGACAAAAAGAATGAAAGTCTAAAAGTGAGGAGAGAAAGGACTAATATGTGCACGAGCGTATGTAAGTGAGTGAGCTGAGGGAATGCTTTGAAGTTCTGTGCTGACCTGGCCAGCGCCATCTGAAGCACTCCAGGGAAATACGAGACTACTGCAATAAGAGTTCTCCTGCTTATAAATACTTCTCTCTTACGAGGCATGACACCATGTTTTACTTTACTTCATATCTGATAGCCTGTACGTGCATGTGATTGGATGAGGCGGGCTGGTTAGTAGCATGCAGTTTGTGTGTCAGGAGCCCATCTGTGTCTGTCAGAGACGGGTAGATGTCAGCGGAGGCATTGCTTCCTGCTCTTGACAAGGCTTGATCACTGCTCTTATGAGAATCGCACGCTCCCAGGCTCCCCTCTCGCCCTGCTCTCATTTCCGTGTCTCTGACACATGTTCATTTGCGTGTCTCTGACATGCGGATCATGTTGCGCACGTATACAGGGCCGTGGCCTTTGATCCTGAAAGGCCTGAAAGAGAGGCACCCGGCACCTATGAGGAGGATGCTCCACACCCCACAGGCGGAAGGAAGTGCAGGAGCTTGATTTGTATCGCCATTAGGAGAGCGGGGAGCTCGCCGATGATGCGTGTGATGCAGCTGAATCAAATGTGTACTCTGGTCAACCCAATCACCAGGATGAATGTTGGCACTGTACAACTGCAAACTACAGATTCATTACATCTGCATGCTATTGTGTATCAGATCCGGTAAAACTTTATTTAAAAAATGCTGTGGTTAAAGTGTGGTTAGGTTTAGGCAAGAAAAAGGAAAAAAACACTTTGTTAGGGTTAGGAAAAGATCATGTTTTGGCTTAAAACACTCACTTTTGGTTGCACAATCCCAATAAGAAAGGCAGTAATGTCTCTGTATAAAACAACCCTTTTTCTTATCACTATCTCAGTAGAAAACAGGGCGATGTCTAAAAAAAACCAACCGCTTTTCGTAGCGCTATCTTGGCAGGAAACGCAACAATACCTCTGTAAAAAAAAAAAAAAAAACGCTTTTTATAGCACTATCTTCAGAAGAAACACAGCAATGGGTCCCTTAAAACACCCAAGTTCGGTGGCTACAAAAGCTGCTAGAAATGCAGCGACGACTTGCTGAAAAACAACCTTTGCTGTTGTTTGTTGGTCTTGAACACTGGCCTGCAATGTTGGCAGCTTGGCAGGGGTCTCGCCATCCACCATCCCCTCCATCTCCTTATGACAAAGCTTATATACTGAGTCAATATATGAATTGTGTATGAAACGTACAAATGTAATGTGTCCCTTGTTTGCAGAAATGTGCAATGCCAACATCTTTTTCTGGCAACTGCTCACGTATGATTTGCAGTAGTTTGGTTAAGTGTGTGTGAGTTTGAGAGACTTACACATGAAGAGGGGGCACAGGGGAAGGCTCGTAGATGTAACGTCCCTGGGTATGTCTGTCATCGATTGGCACAGGGGGATGGAAGGTAGGGAAGAACTGCGGTGCAGCTGTAGAGAATAACAGAAAGAGAAACAGAAAATTTTTCGTTACACTTTGCGAGACCCCTGGTTCCTCTAAAACATATTGTCATGTGAATGTATTCCCTCCTCAGCTAATCTAAATAGCAGCTATAATGAAACGCAGTGGTTGATGGCTATCTTTCAGCAGACCCACCCAAATGAGACCTCATTAAATGCATTCAGCTAAAAGCTGCATTGCTTCCAAAATGTTCGTTGCGGAAGTCTTTGTAAGTGTCTCAAGGCTGATAGAACTCAAAATAAACAGGGATAAATAACCGTAAGAAAAGCTTCTCACCGTACCAAACATAATATGGTTTTGTACAAAGGATAACGTTTAAGTACAACCAATGAAATGTACAAAACGAGAACAAAAACACCCTCTTCCGTTTCAGTGTTTTGTCACAACTGCCAGAGAGAATCGAGAGGCTTGTTTTTTTTTTCTCCCTCCAGATAAAACATTAAAACATTTGCATAATATGAGCTTCCAAGCCTTTCTCTATTTTTACCCCTGAAATTGAAACTGTTGTGCTGCCACCAGACTGCGTTCACATATGTACGCACTCATCTTCTAACCTTAACTGCACTCCACACCATAATCTTAAAAACTAAAGCTGGAATTTTGTGCTGCAACTGTGCATCCATTGTTGGACAAGTTGCGACAAGCAAACCATGAGTGGGAACCCTGCTGAAATGCTGCCTACCTGAGGGTCGACTGGTGAAACTGAAATGGGTTAAAACTTGCACGGAGACAGAAACAAATGACTAACACGCACAACGGTCCACAAAGCTACAAATCATTTCTTCATTCACATCTCATTGCCAGAACACATGTCACTTTATTGCCTGTTACTCAGCCCATTGCCAAGTTGCATATCAGGACCCTGAGGCAAAGCATGTGTCAACATCTGCATACCTTCACACAACAAGACTCTGAGGCTGCTAGCTATGTGTTTTTTTTTTTGCTTGTAAACATTTGCAAGTGAGTGCCAAGAGGGCAGATGGCCAAACAGTGGGGTGCCCGACAGCTCTAAGAGTGTTGCTCAATGCCAAACGCAGCTGCACCGCTGGGCAACGCAGCAGGTGTTGATCCCCCAGTACCTCTCAGGACTGCTTACCTCATCACTCACTCATTCATTGGGGGTGATCGCTGCCAGTTTGGACCAACACAGCTACAATTAAAAGATCAGTTTGGTGTTGTTTGTAATCCTGCAGTAGTATAATGTAAGTCATGAAGAGGCACTTCGTAATGCACTTCCATAAAGTTGGGGGACTGGCAAAAGACAGATTAAAAACTGAGGGCTGAATGTGCAAAAGGGTTGCGTGGTTTTTTCAGCTGCTAAACCATATAAGACTAAAAGTAATTCTAAAAGCAACCACAAAGATCTCTGTCATGTTTAAATCCCTTGTCTAAAGCTTTGAGGAATGTCTCTGCACCTTGTGGGTCAGGATCTGTGGCTTGTGCATGGGCAGATTATGAGAGAATGGGCCCCTGGGCACAGATATGCAAAGGGCCCCACTACCTCTCCCACATAAGAGCAAAACACGCAGGCTGTGAAGGTTTTGAGTCTCGTTGTAGTCGTTAAGCATCTTTCTGTGGTTTCATGTTTCCTTGTGCTTGTTTTGTCCATTTTTTTGGAGTTAATTTGTGTCGCTTTGCAGTTCCTTTGCATCTCTTCGTGGTCTTTTCCTGGTTGCTATGTGTTAATTTAAGTACCATTTTGCAAATAAGCCCGTTAAGTAATCCATCCATGAGCCTGTGGTCTGAAAATTTCAGTTTTCTTTTTCTCTCTGCCTTCTGCCCACTGTAATCTTGGCGCAAAGGCTACATTTATATTATCCCACATGGATGATTACAGTCAGATGCAAAAAAAAAGGGGTGAATTGCAATCAGCTGCAAAACTTTATGGGTGTGTTTTTGCTGTAATATCATCAGCATGATAGCTTTTGTGAATTGTACCTTGAGATGGGGCAGATAAAGGTTGCAAGTGATGCACAATTCATGATGCTATCAATGGTCGCAATCCATTATTTGTGAATTCACCCAGGAATGGTAAAAACTGAGCAACAGAGGCCAAGATATGCTAATTTTCTGTCACTACTGACCAACATACCCGGGTGAGACTTCATAAAGCTTTCTTAACAGCCAAAGACAACATCATATATAACTGTTTTTACAGGCTATATAGTACTATAGTACTAGTAATTGAATTTGATGCGTTAAATTGGTGGAGTGCCACTTGCACCCTACAGTGTGCATATCGACACCTATTGTTCTCTGAAGGAAGCCACACACCTGCAGCAAAGAGATGGACCTCCCTGCAACAGTTGACACCATATTTTTCTGTGTTGATGCCCCAGAAAAGTAGCCTCTATACAGATTCCATCTATTTGCTGGGCACAATGGCCTGAATGTGGACTTGTCTCTTTTGTCAGGTGATAGCACATCTTTGAGGTCTTGTAGCGGTGCCAATGAGTAAAGAGAGACTCATTGTTGAGGTAGCAAAAGTCTAGAGAGGATTGATTAGCTCCTTAGGGGATGAATCAAGTGAAATAATGCACAAACAACCTTTACGTCCAAGTCATAAGTCTGAGTTCATTGTCCTGTTGTTGTTGGGTAGTTACATTTAGACCCTCTGAAGGTCTCTAGTTTGTAATTACACGAATGTTCCCAAATGCACCCTGAAGTATCATTCAGAGCATTATTACAGCACATTAACATTTGCTTAATGTGCTCAACAAGTAAAAGTAAACTTAGGCAAACTTCTAGAAACCATTCAGGGGTCTTCATCCTGTTTTCACAATAGCAGAGATAAGTAGTAAAAGCCTCCTCCATGCAGCTCTGGTGAGTATCTGACCACTCAGTCTCTGTCTGTTTGATAGTTTCCTCCTGATGACTCAGTTTTGGCTTGGCTCACCTTGGCTGATTCCAGAGCTGCTGAGCGAGGGAGGGAGGGAGGGATGAGGGGTTTCTGGGATAGAGCTGGTGGTAGACAAGGGCAAGAATCTGCTTTGTTTACTCTCCACAGCTCTGCGCCGAGGCTGTCGGCCCTTGGCTGTCAGAGTCGGAAATGAACCTTCAGGTTTTTGCCGTGCTGTGTTGTAGCTCGATGGGAGTAAAAGCTCCATGTTCTGTAATCTTACTGATCCCTGCCCACATTGCGGGAACTTTAACCTCTGTCCTGTTGGGTAATGAGGGATGACTGTAGAGATTACAAACTGTGAAATCATCTTAAAGACCCCACCCCTTCACCCCCACAACACACACCTACATTCCCACATCCGCCACTCCTCATTGAATTACCCATATCCCCCCTATGTTTATGTCTCTGGACCTCCTCACTCAGCACAGTCCTGTGCCTAGACTCGACCCTTTCTTTTTCTTCCTCCTTCATCACTCCTTCCCTCCCTCCCTCCTCTTACTGCGGCCGCATGGCAAACCATTCTGCCGAGGTTTATTTAAATCCAACTCTGAAGTTTACTTTACCATGGCCCTATCTAAATAGAGCCTGCCACCTCTTTTACGCCAGCGCAGCTCTCCATTAGCGAGGCAAACAGCCCCCGTGTCACTGGAGAGAATGTATACAGTTGCAAAGAACAGAGGGCGAAGGAGAGAGTGTGTGTGTGTGTGTGGGGGGGGGGGGGACTCCATCCTGCAATCCATCTCCAGTGTTTCCTGTAGGGACTCTTTACTGTTTACTCCGGGACTAAATTGCCCCTGCTCTTCTGGATATTCAGTGGTATACTCGTCTCTCTAATACAGCTGGAAGGCACATAGGAAGCCGGCACACGCGTCACAATTTTTACCTTCCCACTGCGGCCACACACCACAGCAGCTCCAGCATTCCTAAGGAAAGTGTAATCACGACGGTTTTGTCCCGGTTGCATTTGGTAAACCACAACTGGCAAAGTGAGAGGGGTTAAAGAAGTCATCAAACGCTGAAAGTTTGAAAAAACTGCATATCATAGTTTGCAAACTTTTTTGAGATGCATCTTCTGAAATATGAACCCTGTACCGATTCATCAGAACTCCTCTCAAACATTTTAATGACTCCAGAGCAGCAGCATTCATTTTTGGTTTCAAATTTTCCCTTTTTTTATTCTTTTAGGAGACGGGATGGAAGTCATTAAGACATGATTACAAATGGGTCTTAATGAAAGGGCAATTAGAGGCAAACTTTGACCAGGCTCATTAATTCTAATTCAACACAAACACACCGTGCTCAGGACCAAAAGCCAGCTTCCCCTTCATTAAAGAGAGGATGGTAATTGCCTTGTCCTTTATTGGACACTTGAATAATTTCAAAAGAAGGGGGAGGACAAGGGGAGGATAAAGCCTAAAGCACATCATTTGCAATATCCTTATTGGTTAATCTCCTTTCATAAATGGCAGTTTTACCACAAAGGATCTTCACTGTGCTTCGGCGTGCAAGTGATGTGATACTTTAGAAGAATTTGAGCTGTCACTCACAATTCTGATTTGAGTTTTGATAACACTCAAACAATTTCTCATCTTTCTCTTTTGTTGTCAAGTCAGCTCTGCGAGTTTATTGTCTTGACTGCTAAACCTGGGCTCCTCCTCTCCTCTAGTGAGGGTTCAGCGACTCCGCTCTAACAGAGTGTCACCCGCAGCCGAGGACGAAACGCTTTTCCATAAACACTGCACTTCTCATCGACGCTCCGCCGCAAGAGCACAAAGAGCCAGTGACAGATTGTCATAAGCGACTAAGGCGGAGTGAGAAAAGGGCTGCTGGGGCCTGCTCCAGAGGTTTGTGAATTGCTAATGTGGAACATATGAAGCCTGTGCCGGGGCTGTGACTGCCAGATTTCATTATGCCACCTCTCTACCCTGCTCATGATCTCACCGCTCAGGCACGCTTGTCTGCAGCGAGGCCCACAGTTGCACCATAACTCGGCAACACTTTGCAGAGCGTGCGAAAGATGCTCCAGACTTTGTCTGTTTGCGTGTTTGCGAGCGCATGTGTGTGCAACTTGTGTCACTCCTTTCTGGGAGTGAATACAAGAACATGTACATGACTTTACTGTGCAGATAAACAGGACAATGCAGCTCTGGGTGATTTTTTTTTACTGGTGTTTATATACCTGCTCCTGGAAATGTCACCTTGAGATAACCTGCAGTAATGGTCTCCAACTATTTTAATTTAGAACTTCTTAAAATTAACACCGGCACTCTTTGCATATGTCCAAGGGGTGGGAGCAGTTTTGTTTGTTTGTATTTTTCACCAGTAAACTGGTGGATGGGCAAAAGATAGAAACTTAGAGAAAAACTGGGTGCAATAGTCCACCTTCCACCTTCTCTTCCCCCCCTTTGTCGCTCTCTCTCTCACACACACATACGCACACACACACACACTAAAACACACAGGGCAGCATGAAGTCCTACCTCGGTCTGGTGGTTGATTAAGCATATATGAATATGATTGCTGACTTTAAACACCCCTCGCATCCTGTCAAAATTTTGAATATTAGCAGGTACTTATCACTGAATCTTCGAAGCCCCAAAAATGCTATTTGGGACAGTCCTACTTCCAGGACATGTGGACCAGCACCATTATTTTTTTCAAACTGAAACCCTGGACTGCTCACATAAATATTTTCGCCCCTTGGAGGGCACAGAACCCAGTGGTGGGAATTGCTGATGAACAGCATAGCTACATTTAAGTGAAGCATGTAGCACAGTATTTTCTCTCCTAAAACACCAATTTTTAGCATCAGGTTTTGATGTCAGCAGTTTAACATCAAAGCACAAGAGTTTTATACCGCATTTAAACAATCATAGGAGGAGAAATCAATCAATCAATCATCATAAAACAAATAAAATGAATTACACTTAGAAAATAACTCTTGTAATGTGCAACATTTCATATTGAGGGTATCTGAGGGGTTTTTGATTTTATTAAACACAGATGTGACATATCAGCTAAAAGGCATGCTTATGTGTATTTATCATGCCTGCACTCTCTCTTCTGAAACAACTTTGCTCAAAAAGCATAATACTGAGCTTCCCTACAATTATCTGCTGGCAAGAGAAGTGATGGAGAAGCCCCGTGCAGACTATCAGTTGAAGTAGTTTGGAAGCTGGCTCTCTTGCCGACTTCTCCCTCTGATCAGTCCCTTCACACCCCGTCTCTCATCATGTTTGCTTACACTGAGACCTCAAGCTGTTTGGACATGTAAATAACACTTTCGGAGACTGTTTAGCTAAGCTCAATGGGAGTTGCTGTTGACTTTTGGAGCGCTTTGCTTTAATTACAGGTCCCAGATTGTTTCAGGTCTAATGGCCTAATTACTGCTGTATAAATTAGCCTAATGTTCTCGCTGTGCAGAGCTTTCTCTACTGTACACGATGCTCGGGCGCTAGAACAGAGGAAGCTTTTATTCAGCAAAAAGTAATAGTAAGAAGGAGGGAGAAGAAAGCAGGTTAAATAACAGAAGAATGTTAAGTGTTGCCTTGCCAATCTCTCTGCCATTCATCATATACGCGAGGCTGGCAGATCACACTCTGCCCTTCCTCTGTAAATCAATAGATTTTTTTTCCCTCTCTCTTCCGCTGTGTTCTCCTCTGTTTCACACTCTCTCTTGCTCACTTGCTCTTACACCCTTTAACACAAACAGTCTTTCTGTGGGTAAATGTAATTAACATGGTGGAAAAGAAAAAAACAGAACAGAAGAAGAGAAAGTGAGCAGTATAAAAAAAAAAAACGTCAGCTATGCGCTATAAACAGGCTCTCTGTTCGAGTATACATTCCATCGCTGCTCGCTGTCAGGAGTAATTTGTTTGTCTAGACTGAACAAGTCGGTCAATGCCAATCTGTTCTCTTCATGGTTCTACAAGTCTGTGCATATTTGCACTGGAGCTTAATGTTCAAGCAGGTTATCTCTTTGTGCCAATATTTACAAACTTGAGTTTAGGATCGTTTTTTCATTCAACCACTATGCAGCACACCATCCACTTGGCATGCAACAATTTCCTGCCAAACTTTATCTAAGTTAAAAAAATTTTTACAGATAAGTGTCCCCTGCAAAATATGCATCCATTTATCTGAAATTATATACAATACGAAACCCTTATTTAAGCAACCAGCTTGCTCTTCTACCCCCTTCCTCCTCTGTAAGCCACACAAATATCCTAATGGAACGCCAGCATCTGCAAGACATTTACAGGGCCGAGTCAATCTTAACAAATTGCACGCCAGCGCGAGGACCCTTGCCTTGCTACAGAGTGGAGCTAAGCACGCACACTGCTCTTCCAGGGGCCCCCAGCACCATCCAACCCCAGCTATACCCCGTTTTTTCTTCCCTTCCCCACCTCCCTGTACTCCCTGTATCCCACTCTGGATCAGGGAGTGAAGGTTATTTCACAAGGCCTCTGCGGAGCGCCAATCTATCTCCTACATTTGGTGAATTTCTCCAGATTGGGATAAGCTGGGGAGCAGAACAAAGCGCTGTGCGTTGGCCCTCCTCTCCCCCCTTTTGCTCCAGCACCCTCTGTACCCTACCCCACCTTCCAGCCTCCTCTCCCCCACCCAGCTGGGGAGAGATTTACACAGCAGTTTAGTAGCTGAAACACTGCGCTGCACCTCCTTCCCCTTCTCTCTCTTTATCTCTCACATCTGTCTATCTCCTCCTCTCCAAACAACGATACCTCTCAGAGAGAGGGGAGTTGATTTAAACCTCAGGTTAACTCACCAGGACTTTGCTACATTTATTTTGCTTCAGCTCCCCCCTGTGTGATTTATTCTACTCAAATACAAGGCCGCTTTAGGGTTTGATCTTTTTTTGAGATCTTTATTTAGGAACTGGGGGCACAGAAGGAATATTTTGCCCACAATCTGTTTTTAAAGACTCTCTTTAAATGTATTATAAATGTAGGAGAAATTATTCAGATTTACGGCGACATCTACTGTATACGAGCGGAGGTCATATCAGTGACAGTGTTCATGATTGCCACTGCTGTATCAGAATACCCTGTGTCAGACTGACCCTCTATAGCCCCGTGTCATGGATCCTCCCCGAGCCCCTGTGCAGGTGATACTAAAACTGCATGTGGCTGTGTGATAGTGACTGTGAGGCTAATACACCTGCATTATAATAACACACTGGGCTGGATTCTGCTCTGGGAAACTGGACAGCTTCTCAATTCTGAATCATGCTGAGAGGCCACTGACCAAAGCCGGTTATTTTTAATGTAATTTTGTTCACAAAATTACATTTCCATGTCTCCATTGTTCTCAGTTCGTATCCTGTATTTGAATTCGCTTAGAACTTGCAGAGACTTAATCTTGGTTCAGAGTGGTGATCCATCACAGTGAATGTTCTGTCACCTTTATTTTTATGTCAGAATTGTGTATTATCACATGCTAATGTGGTTAAAAGGAGGGTCCGGTTTAAAAATTCTCGTCAGTGGTGCATTCAAGGGCACTCTGATATCCGAGATTTCAGGGTGAACTGCCAAAAAGAGATGCATTAATGTTGTGGCAAAACCTCAAATCCAGTGATTCAAGGTTTTGTATATTGTTGCCTTATATTAGACAATATTGTCAACTCCTTTTCCATCTTCTGTCTGACATTGTGTCCACACTAACTGATTTTCATGGGGAAGGGGATTTGTTTTTCCCCAATTTATCACTGGAGACCAATGTATATACCTAAATCTACAGTCAATTGAAGACCACACTGATGCGTGGCCACCTTACCTGTTTTGCTGAGGTTTTAAGAATGGAACGGAACAACGTAAAAACATATTATGATGTTGGAGACACAGAGAAGACGCCAATTTAGAACAGTCTCCCTAACCCGTAACCCTAATAGAGTAAAGGTTAGCCTTTAGGGCCAATTCGTAGTTTGTCACATGTCCAGAAGGGTTTGCTTTGGTCCATGTGACATAAATGTCGTCATCCAGCCACGTCCCAGAGGGTCTGCACAAATCCTTTGCAGACGTCCACGTACAGCCCATTTCATGTGACCCTTGCGGACTGTATGTATATTTTGATGCATTGCTTGACAACAGCTTGACAACAGCGTTAGCCCTGCCTGTGGCTCTTGCTGCTTTTATTTTATTTTAACCACGAAACCAGTGTTTCATGTCACGATACACAAGTGAATCAGTTGCAGTGCAGTGGGCAGATTCCAGTGTCTGGACCCAGGCAACAATAGTTGCAGTTTGAGAACCAAGTCTGGAATCTAAATTTTGGAAAATCCTTAAAGTTCATGAAACGGGTTGAGTTCATAATTGGCAACAAAATGTCTGAAGCAGGTTGCAAGCTCATTTTCATGTGTTCAAATTAGTGGAATCCAGTAGGTGTCTGGAAGGTGGGAAATCAATCTGAGGATATGTTGTATCCTTTGGAAAATCATGCATAGGTGATTTTAAGTTTACAAGCTTAACATTCAAAACCACCAGTGCAGTCTTTTTATATGTTTTACATTCAAATGGTATTTCCCCCACACTGTAAGTCTGTTCCTCCATTTTCCACCAACACACATTAGACAAAGTCTGTGCAGGCCTCTGGAGGTACGCGGCCATTATTTGGGCTAATGGAGGAAACTGTGTGTCACAGAGCAAAGACAAAGCCCAGTGTCACAGCAATCAGACAAATGGCTGCTGGGCTCTGCAGGGCCAGACAGGGGTCGACGCTTCTGGACCAATTAGGTTATATGAGTGCAACAACAGCTGGAACTCTCCAATTCTTTCCCTTTTCCACTTTCTCCGCTCTTTGCATTGCTGTCACCTTAGCCTCTCTTTCACCCTCTCTCTCACTGTTGCATCGTCTTCCTAATTCTTTCAGTTAATCCTGCTCTCTGTCTATCTCTTTTTCTTTGCCTCTCTCATTATTCAAAGCGCATCCTCCTGATCTCTCCCCTTTCCCTCCTCACAGCATCCCAAAAACAAGGACAAAGTTGTAATCCATTTACTGCACCCCTGTCAACAGATTCCACCCAAATAATCCTAAAAGACTTACAACCAGGCCTAGGTACTATCAAGGGAAGGGGAGTGAAAAAAGAGGCAGAATGCACAGGGGAAGGCAAGTGAGAGCCATAGAGAAACAGAGAGGAGAACATACAAGGGGAGTGGAGAAGTGAGGCAACAGACGGAGGGAACTTGTGTCACAGTGATTTGAGTCTTTGTCACGCAGGTGGCGCCCAGGGGTTCCCTCAGCCTGGGCAGAGAGACAAACTGGGGCCCATGTAAACCTTAAAGAGGATTAACCCTGCCGGAGCGCTTTAATGAGACCTGAAAGTGCCGGGCACTGGAGAGCCCCACTGATTGGGCCGCGCTCCAGTCGGCTCCCAACGGTCCGCCAGCCCAGTGGCCCAGCAGCGCTGCTGCAGCCCCGTGGCCTACAGCTGCCCGCTCACACTGAGCCACATCAAAGCAGCCTGTCTGGGAGAACCCCGAGATGGGAGGAAGGGGAGGCAGGCGGGCATGAGGGAGGTGGAGAGTGCGAGTGAAGGAGGAGGAGGGAGATGAGGGTGCCTGGATGGAGGAATCCCTTATCTCCTCCTGAGAGGATGCTGCTCTGTGGTGCGAGATTGTCTGGAGCTGCCACCTGTCCCAGGCATCTTTAAAGGCAACACTAAAGCCTGTGATGGGCCTGACCTCCTTGAGCTCCCATTCTTTTATGTCTCTCTTCATTTTCTGCTTTGTTACACCACCCCTCCTCCTCCTCCTTCTTCTCCACTCTCTCTTGCTCTTCTCTGTTTTTCTTACCCTTCTGTCTCACTTACCCTCAGACTCCTGACTCCCTCCCTCTTTTCTCCTGTGATATCTTACATTTCACCAGGCTGCTAGAAACATTTTAATTACACTGTGTTCATCAGCCTCCTCTTCGTGTAGAACAATATATACTCACGACCCTCCAGAGACGAGAGCGAGATACGGGTTGTTGGCTGTAGGGATAAGGGCGCTTATCTTTGCCACGATGTGAGAGGAATGCAAATACAAAAAAAGGAACGATGAGATTTGGATAAACGGGAAGCAAACATGAAGAAAGGCATGAAATAACTCTGATTCTCCCATAGCACACAGAGGTGATTATCCTACTGGAGACTACAGGGTAACTTAAGGAGGAGAGAAAAAGCTCAAGCTGAGGAGAAGCCCCCATGAGCATTTAGCCTTGTTGTTTTATAGTATAGTGCTTAATGTTATTGCTGCCAGTGGTGTTTGCTGCAGTTGATTCTCCTTTTGGATGGACAAGATGCAGCAAATCTTCATTTTAAGCCTTCACAACATCAGCAAAGTGCTATTGTTCCCGACTCGCTTCTGTGACTTGACTGATTAACCAATCTCATTTGAAAGGAAGTAAAAACACACTGACAGATGTTGCGAGGATGATACCAAGAAATGCTGACTATTCTTCTTTGAACATCTTAAGTTCTCCGGAAATTCTTCTTAATTCTTCTTAGCCCCTTCACATTTAATCTCGTCATTGTTAATAAGAACTGCCATTATTCGGAGATATTCTGTTCACACGCATCAGCTTTGTGGTAAGAGCACCACATGACCTTAAGATGGTATGAAAGTGCATTCTTGCAGCACTTCAAACTCTGCTTAACCCCCTTAAATCATCATGCGCTACAAAGGGGCATATGCATGTGAGAATATGGCCTATCTTACAGCATGAGATGCCTCTAATAAGCTGTATAAAAGGGGATCATCTGATTATCCCTGGTGCGCTGGACCAAGGGGCCACAGCAGAGCGCAAGCCCATGTTGTTCTTTCTTGATGAAAGGAGGTGGGTGGAAGGGATCCCTCTCCATTGCCTGCAGTGTGCCCCAGGCTTCTCTGTGCCGGCATGCCGCTGGGGGACTACATCGTGCCACCGCGCTCAAAAAGCCAATATTGAAACAATCACAAAGACAAACACTTACCCTTGAAACAGGCACGTGTCTTCTCACCCCAGGCTCTCCTCTGTACTCCCTGGTTCTTTTGGGGGAGGATGTTTGAACCCAGCTAGTACTTGTCATATTTGAACCAACAAGAGGCCAGAAAGTTTGTTCTCTGAGTGTGAATTCAGAGGAGTGCTCTGTTTGTAACTTTTTCCCCCACCTATGAACACTCACACCAGTTTATAATGGCTCTTTTTTTACTCTCTTTGCCGCTCTCGCTCTTTTAAGACACATAGAGAGGTCCTGTGAAGTCCATACGAACCGAAAGCACTGTAATTAACTGTGGAGAGCAGAGAGGCCATTGTTGTGCGGATCACGTTCAGTTTGGTGACAGCTTGCTCATTCAGTTCAGTGGTCAGCTGCATTTTGATATTGAGGCAGACAGACTGACGCCGGGGTAGCGGCTGGCGTGCTATGGCCCAGTAGACCTGAGATCAGCCCGGCACAGCAGTTTAGAGTTTAACCCCTGTGAGTGGACCCCCACTGCCCCCACCACATCATAAAACCCCAGGACGGGTTTTACGCCGTGGCTCAGTGTTCCCCGCTAGCTTTCTCAGAACACAGGACCAGTGTGATCCAGGTAGCAGACACCTTTGGCCAGGCTCAGAGAGCAGGGTTACTGTGATACATGTGAAGGAATCCTTCAGCCAAGAGATCCATACCTCCACTGCCTCCAGCTTAGCAGGCATGGTTTCTGAGATCAGTCAAGGACAGCAAGGCTTTGGTGTGGGGATTAGGCCCTGGCAGCCAGATCTGGGCCAGATTTTTTAAGGAGCTAACCTAAAGACTATTGGACTGATAGGCAGCCATCACAGCCTGGAGACACATTTCCCAATCCCATTTCTTATTTTTACCTCTACCCCTTGTTTTCAAGTGCCATCTTGCCCGTCAGAACAGAGTAACACGGGGTAGTGGTTGAAAGCTTCCCCTATGAAATGGGACAATGTTTCAAGACCTTGATATGTCATTGTTAGTCGTCAACGCTGGCATTTACGTAAACAGACGTGACAAGTATTGCCGGACATTCCAAATAAGCTATCTTTTGCTGTGGTGATTTCTCATTTGGGCTCTTGGCATCCTTTAGCAGTTGTCAGGACACTCTTGATTTGTCCACAACTTAAGTTTCATGCAATCAATCACTCAAACAAGTCATCAAATAAAAAAGAACACTGCTTCATACCAGGCTAACTTTAGCAACCCATGCTCCTAGCCTGCCAGTCTGCACTGATATTAGAGGAGCGGAATTTCAATATATTATTACACTGTTGTTAAAATAGCAATACATTTGGTGAAGAGTGCATAATGACTTGCTTAGGACTCGAAATTCAGTGTTTAAGACTTGAGACTTGACTTGGGATTGGTCAGCCTTAAATTAGGACTTGACTCGGAACTTGCATGTCTTGACTTGGGACTTCAATTGGGACATGAGTGCAAAGACTTGACTCCCACCTCTGCATGTTAGAAAGAAAAGGACCATAACACACTGAAACAACGTTAAAATTACATAATACAATAGTTATTGTAATTTTTAAATCTTTGTTCATGAAGAAAATATATCTGTAGGTTTCTTTTGTTGCTTGTACAGCTATCTTGTTAATGAAAAACCTCCATTTGGAGGGTGATGCTGCCCTTAGTCTTTGCCCTATCCCACAGAATCCGCAGACCCTTCCCCTAGACGTGAACCAGCGAAACAGAGGGGTAAGGTGGGGGCAAGGGGTGTATTGGGATTGGGCCTTAATGTGTCTTGTCTGCTCCTCTCAATGACCTACTGTATCACAAATACAGTACAAAACTTAGCTAACTTCTGTGCCAATATACTTAAGCATTGTCTCTAAAGCTTGGCAAAATGTACTTTCCTCCAGTTGCCTTTGCTTCACTAAACATTCTTGGGCGTTTCAGTTAACATTTGCAAGAAAGCCACTGAAAAGGATGTGCTTTAAGTCCCTCCATGGATGTGTTTAGTCTGGCAAAGAAGTGCAAGTGTTTAAGAAAGAGGCACTTTAAAGAAGAAGATCCCCTCGGAGGAAGCAAAGATGCTTCGCCAGCAAGTGGGCTCACTGTTGCTGCAGGACCACTGACCGGCTAATCAGCGCACAATGTAAACAGATGTTGGCGCCGCGCATCCCATTCACACTTCTACACAATTAAGATCTTAAAAAAAAAAAAGACTTCTCCCTCATTAATCCTCATCCCAATCCTTTCTTCTTATCCCGCAGCAAAGCCCCATGTATTAGTGTTGTGGTAAGAAGGATGTGGACTCTTATCCAGTGTTTGCCCAAGAAAAGCGGCTAAGACTCAGGCATCACCAGCACATTAGCTAATGCTAACAATAGGGGCAATGTTTCCTTAGTGCCTCTGCCTTTCTGCACTGAAGTGGGTGTAAAAACCAGAGTAAACACAGTCTTAGGCCACGGACATAAGAGGAGTGGGAGATCACAAGTCTGGGTGAATAGCAGAGATTTACCCGGAGCACAAGCCCCCGAAGATAAACCCCCCTTGCTCTCTTCTCGTTGTTCCACCTCCCACGCCTCCCAGAGCTTCACCGCCACGTTAACGATCCAGTGACCAGGTGTGGGGAGGCTGCAGGTGCCGTCGCATTTAGGCACATTAAGCACTGACACACAGCAGCGCTAAGAGTAATCGGATTTACCTGGCTGTCTGCTGCGTGGCGTGGCACACTATGCAAGCACAGCACAAAGGCTTAGGGCCCCCTCTCCATCACAAACACACACATGCACACACCTGGGATGAATTTAGGAGGTGACAAAGCCCTCATAGAGAGGGACTACCGCTGGTGGAGTAAGAGCTGTGTGTGTGTGTGTGTGTGTGTGTGTGTGTGTGTGTGTGTGTGTATGGAACCAGAAACCAGAACAGAAGCCGGTGACTTTTTACACCTTGTGGCGCAGGAGTGGTGACAGACGCTACAGGCTTCTGGTTCAAAGCAGCTGAGGGAGGGAGAGAGGGGAAGCAGAGGTTTTAAGGGGAACCCTTTCGTTCTGCTGACCCCTCAGACCGCTGGAGCTCATGGGGATTGAGCTCTGGTACTGGGTTCAATCAGACAGAATGGGACCGCCGCCTTTAGGGACACCCCATGTCCTCAACACCTGGGGCCAGGAGGAGGTGTTTTACACAGCAATGCTCTCATCTCAGATCATAAGTCCTCCTGAGTGGAGTCGGGATCCAAAAATCGACATCAATGAAAAACACTACAAGCCTTTCCGACTTTGTTTTTAAAGTCAAAATCAGTGTTATTTTGAGTCTTTGTTGGTGTTATTTCACCTTATAGCAAGTGGTGGAACAAGTATTCAGAGCTTTTGCTAAAGTAAATGTTGCAATACTACAGTGTAAAAATACAAGTAAAAGATCTGCATTCAAAATCTTACTCAAGTAAAAGTATAAAAGTATAAGTATATACTTTAAGTACCAAAGTTCAAGTACTCATTAGGCAGAATGGCATATTTCATAATGATGTGACACATTAATGTTATTTAATATCCATCACTTTAATGGTAAAGGTGGGGATAATTTTAACAACTTTTTGTAACTAGTAGCTATAGCTGCTTAATATATGTAGAGAAGTAAAAAGTAAAGTACATGCCTCCATAATGTAGATGAATAGAAGCAGAAAGTAGTATAAAATGGTAATAATCAAGTGAAATACCCAAAATATTGTATCTTGAAGAATACTTTACCTGCAAAATGACCATTTGTATCCATTACTCACTGCATCTTACCTTGAATTCGTGGGGAAGACTTTGCTTTTCTCGCATGCCTTCACCATGAACAAAGAATCCAAAAAAGTCTTTGACTTAAAGCCATAGGGATCTACATTTACTAACTGTAAAATTGTATTAAAACATCTATGTACAATCTCTCACACAACTCGTGCAGTATAATCCAAGTCTCATTTATCCAGTTATATGCTCAGTACTTCCCAAACACATTTAGTATTACATTATTGCAAAAACGAGTACGTGTATGCACTTCAAACACTCATGGATACCCAGGCATGCTACTCGGCTGTGGATGAGACTGTGTTTTAAATCGTAATGTTTTAGCAAAACTGCATGTGTTTGGAAAGTGCTGAGCATAAGACTGGATAAATGAGACTTGGATTATACTGCACAAGTTGTGTGAGAGTTTGTAAACAGAAGTTTTGCTATAGTTTTGCTGTTGTTAAACACGAACCCCAATGACTTCAATTCATTAAGATTTTCCTCAGTTTTTGGATCCTCTGTTCATCGTGGAGGCATGCAAGAAAAATTAAGTTTTTCTCACAAAAACAGTGTAACACGAGGTGAGTAACTGATATATAAATACTCATTTGCCAGTGAAGTATTCCTTTAAGTACATTACTTTAGTTAATGTACTTGGTTACATTACACTGCCTATAGCAAATCGAAACTTACTTTTTTGTGTCTTATACTCATCTACTGACACTATGGCTGCAACTAACAATTATGTTTGTTATCAATCATTCAGATTTTTTTTTTTTTCAGTTGATTGATCAATTATTTTGTATATAAAATGACAGAAAGTTGTTTTTAAAGATGCTATTCATAATTTCCCTGAGCCCAAAGTGGTCCTGTTTTGATTTGGCAAGCGCTGACAACCTTAAATAAAACTGCAACTGGCAAATATTTGTCATTTTAGCTTGATAATTTAAAAAATATCAGACTACTTAGTTCAGACTTTTTATTTCGGCACTAACACTAAAGACTTATATATTAAGATGTGGAAGAAGCAGTGCAGAAGGAGGATCAAATCTATGTTCATCATGCCTACAGCTTCCCAGCAAGCATCACTGTGCTCCGCTCCACTCTGCCTCGTTTGATTGCAGCCTTCCAGTCTCTTGAGCCCCGATGCACAAAGAAAGCCTCTTGAAGCTCTACGGCCCTTTTGACTTTTCCTGCTGCTTTTGAACTCTCCATTTCAGACTGTGACTTTTCCACATGACCCCAAGCCTCAGAGTGACCCCCCCCCCACCTCTCCCTCCCTGCTCCTTCCCCTCGGCTTCAGTGGTCTGGAACCTCCAGAGCTCCTTCACACATACCCACACACACACATCAAATGAGAAGTGGCAGTGTTGCTGAGTTAGGTCAGGATGTAATGGGCAGTAATGTTCTGCCCTCGAGGGCCCTGTCCACGGCACCATTGCCTGGTTTTGAGTAACCTTTCACTTAAAGAGGCACCTTGGTGACTCTCGGGCACCCAAGCACGAGGGGAGCAGTAGCTAATGAAGTGGCTGAATAAATAGAGTTACAGTACATGGTTGGGGTCCACTGGACTTTTCATTACTGCCACTGGATTAAAATCGCTCTGTCCCACTCTGTCTGCCCCAATTCAGAGCCAATTTAACCAAACTAAACAAGCTATCACATCAAATCCTTGTCTGCGGGCTAAGTCCTGGCTACAGTGGCCGCTGAATTAACCTCCTAATCAGCCTCTTACACCCCAATCATCTATCTCCTGTTCTCTCTTTCCACGTACACACACAGTTTCGCTTTCATCTAACTCCTACTGTCTATCTCACCTTTTTTTTCAAATTATCTTCAGTATCTTGCTCAAGCCACAGCTCTCCCTTCACCTCAATCTCTCAAGCTTCATCTCCATTAGTCTCTCTCTCTCTCGCTCTCTCTCTCTCTATCTATCTCTCTCGCCGCCTTTCTCTCACACAGTCTCTGAGTCCCAGAGAGAGAGAGAGAGAAAGAGAGAGGGAGAGAAAGAGGCAGAGTAGGGGGTGGTGAGGTTTGACGCGGCGCTGCTTTGGGGCTTTGAAGTGTGTGTTGATGAGGGAAAGCAGAGTACTGTGTTCAGACAGGCCCCTAATGAGGGAATTAAGAAGCTACGCTGGCCGTTCCCCATACTAACTTCCCAGGCGCAAAACAAGACAAGTGTGCGTGCATGTGTTCACAAAGGTGTGTGTGTGTGTGTGTGTGTGTGAGCACAAGAGAGAGGCTAATCTGTCAGACTTAATCAAGCATCTGGCAGTCCTGCCTCTCACCTACAGTAAAGAGACAAACTTGGCCTCAGCGCTGGGGTGCTACAAATATGTCCTTGAGCTGTGTAGTTTCTTTACTTAACGGAATACTTCACCCCGAAATTACCATTTGTATATCAATAACTTATCCTGTGTTACATTGAATTTGTGAACACAGTGAACAAAGAATCCAAAAACTGAGGATATTCTTGATGAATTGAAGTTAAAGGAGACCGCGTTTAACAACAAAACTTTATCAAAACATCTGTTTACATTCCTCACACAGCTCATGCAGTATAATCCAAGTCTCAATTATCCAGTTATATGCTCTAATTCCCTAACAGACAGCCCTCTCCAAAAGAGAACTGAATGGAAAGTAAAATTATCTACATTCTCTTCAGAGCCAGACTCCATTGACAAAAGCATCAATTTTACCTTGCTGAACACAGGAGTTGCTGGTCCACTGGTGCCTCGATCAGCAGGTTGGTTTGTGCTTTGTGTGACTTCGGTGAATCTGAACTAACCCTTTAGAACACTAAAGTCACACAAGACTACATACAAACTAACTGACCAAAGCAGCGGTAGACCAGCAGCTCCAATGTTTAGCGAGGTAAAATTACAGTTTTTGTCAATTGAGTCTGGCTTCGAAGAGAGCATAAATAAGTTTTACTTATCGGAAAAGGTTTTCTGTTTGGGTAGTACTGAGCATATAACTGGATAAAGACTTGGATTGAGACTGAGACTTGGATTATACTGCACGAGTTGTGTGAGAGTCACCTATAACTTAGAATATCTGCCGTTTTTGGATTCTTCGTTCACTGGAAGCATGCAAGAAAAACGAGTTTACTTCACAAATTTACACCTAGGTGTCACCCGCAGTGGCCTTCTGGGGGGTGAAGTATTCCTTTAACAAAATGTACAAGTTTCCTACTTTAAGAATAAACAATACCAACTTTTTTGTGGACTTACGGTAGTGTGGGTCTAGGTAGCCGTTGCGGGGGTCCATGGCGAACAGAGTGCCTCGGTACGGCAGGGCATGGTCAGTCAGGTGGGGCAGGGAACCATGCAGCTCTTTCTTGAGCAGGGAGGGGCGTTCTTCTGTGGAGGTGGAGGGCTCCTCGCTCACGCTCCTGTCAGGACCGCCAGGCGTTGGGGCCTGGGAGCTGATGGCATTGCGCCTCTCGCGGTGGTAAGGCGTGCCTGAACTCTCGTCCTCTACAAAAGGTGGAAAAACAGAGACAGAGGAGGAGATGTTAAAATTTTGGCAAAGGTAAAAAACAAGCTGCAGATTTATTATAAGCAGATATAAGAATAAAAGTCTGGAGCAGATGTGAGTATCTCTCTCCCTCCCTGGTTATGTTTCATACACACACACACACACACACACACGCACACACGCACACACACACACACACACACATGTTCTGAACACCCACACACATGGTGAGGAAGTCAGTTCACGTAGAAGGCGCGGGTAAAGGGAGGAGCTGGAGATCAGCTTTGTACACCTAAAACCTACTGGGCATTATGGGTGTAAATCTGCCTGCGTTTGGCTTCCACGGCGCCAGATGTGTGAGTTCAGAGGCAGGCGGTGTATGAGGAAATGGACACCGTGGATGAAGAAATCCCAACCTCTTTCTTTTGCACAGTTCCCCAAAAAGCTGTTCTTAAATTCGGCTCTGTCTGTTCTTTTTATAAAGAAATGGATTCCCATGGAGGAGGCAACGCAGGCTTACTGTCTGCATTCCAAGCTGCACATTAACCAGCGTCATGGGTTGTATCAACACCACCCTCCTTCATTCTCCTGTTCTCTCCTTCTCCCTGCTCCTCTCTCTGTTCTCAAACTAAATCTGTCTTACTCTGAGGGCAAAATTAAGAGGGTCTCTAGAGAAGGCTTTCTGGCATGCTGGGTAAAGAGGACAAATGTGGAGTTGAGTTCAAGGGCTGAGCTCCGCCAGAAAGACATGACCCGTGACCCTCGGCCTGACCTCTGAACTGACACGTACAAAGGTCAGCGAGCCTGCTGACCTGGTATTAGTCTTTTCTGTATTACAATACTACATAGACTAAGGCACCCGTCTACATGTATACGGAATATATTTTTGAAAAAGGATATTTTCCGTTATGTTTTGGCCTCTTGTCCACACACAAACTGAATTTTAGGTCACTAAAACAGAATTTTTTTTAAAACGCCTTTAGAGGTGCTGATTTTTTACAACTCCAGTTACTGTGTATCTGGGCGGATGTGTAAGACTGAGCACTTTTAGAAATGCTGATGTCATCTCCCTAATTATGCATGCCCATGGTTGCTTTATGTAATATGCATACATCGGAAACAACAATAATAATGGCGGACTGCTGGTTTGTTTATGTTCTGTTAGCACTGTTTGGTCTAATGATTACTTAACACTTAAACTTAAGGCTTATTTATACTCCCTTAAGATACTGAAATAGATAAGTTCACTTAAACATTGGAAATGTCACTGCTAACACACTTCCATGCATCCCTGATGATGGTATTGATACATCCAATGGATGGCATGAGAGGGCAGAGTCAAGAGTTTCGGACAACAACAAACAAGGCGACGGTGGAGATTGTAATACTATACTTTTTAACAAAAGCAGCATTGTAGACGGTGAAGGTCTGTGAGGTCACTAAATACATCACAACATGGGGACGAACAATTCTTTTCACAGTGTTAGCAATTTATTCGGTTCAACCAATTCTTAAAATATCTCTGTTGTGTCTAGCTTGAACAATGCTACACTGCCCCAGTGATTCCCAGTGGTACTGCTACTTTTCATCATTTTCCACAAGCTTTAAAAAACATGCACAAATACGGACAAAATTAACGCAGAGTATGGACAGAAATCTCCATCTGTGTCCATATACATATCTCATGTTGAGCTGCTGTGCCAAATTTCATTTGGTCTACCTCAGCTTCTGTCGTTAGTCCCTGAGAAACGACAGTTTTGGATCAGGCTTGGTCACACCAGCAGATGGTTGGACAATTTCGAGTGGGATTGTTGTTGATGAGAAGTGGAAGGAAAACTTTGCATGTCCAGAGCATCTTTATTATCTTTGAGTGCGCTCCTTCATCCTTATTTCAAAAGGAGAGTCAACAGTGATGAGATCTCCAGCATTAGCTTGTACAGTACACTTTCCTACCTTTGCTACGAGGGGAAATTGTGGAAGACAGCTAACGCTGGGCAAGCATTGGGAGTCATTTTTGCATTCTAGTGTGGATGGAGATATTTTGTCAAACAAAGGTCGTGTGGACAGATGTGGTTTTTTTTGTTTGTTTTTAAACGGACAGGAAAAATGTCAGCTTTCAAAACATATTTGTATACGTGTAGACAGGTTCTTAGTCAGTTTCTACTTTTCTCTTTGCCCAGAGCACATTCTTCAAATCAAGCTCACTCAGTCTGATCCACACAGTCTGTTCAGCCTCTTCAGGCCCCAAGTGTGAGAACAGTCTCCATGTTCAGCCTCAGCTATATGAAATTATGATTTCACCATTGAGAATGTTGGTCATCACTTCACTAACATGCTCTTTCCTGCATTAATGTCTCTTGCTGAGAATCTGGCAAAATGCCGCTGTGCTGGCGCCAGAGGTTTTACAGTATTAGCAGCCTAGCGGTGCAAGGCTCCCCCACTACGCACTGCAACCCAACAGCATCCAACTGCCAATTAAGAACAAGAGGAGAGGGGCCAGATTAAAGAGCACCACCTTGAGCACTGAAGAGGGCCGCCATAATGCTGCAGCACTTCACAGAAGAAGAGAAGCGATCAGAAAGGGGGAGGTTAAGAGAGGGAAGAGAGAATGAGATTGAGAGAGGCGAAGAAGAGAGGAGCAGGAGGAGCAACCCACGGGTCCCGCTTTTATTCCCCTCACTCTCCCACATCCATTACCAGCGCTCGGGCCTCAGCGCAGCACTGGCAGCAGATTCAAGGATTCTTAACGCGGAACTGACAGCCAGAGAGGCAAGCCACTCTCATCCGCAGGAAATGACAGTGTCAGTTATGATATAAGTATTTAATCCTATACTGCGCAGCCAGTGATCTTATTAAGGGAATAATGGCACTTATACGGTTAAAGCTGGATTAATAGGTCTGCTCTTGCAAAGCGCAATATTAACATAAAGGGATTTCAGAATTGGGTTCATCTCCTGACATGGATTGAAAGAAGTCGAGACTGTAAACTATGCTGGGAGCAAGCACTGCTAAGGGTAGAGCGTGTAGCTGTGTGTAGCACACGCTTCCACTGCGTTCACATCCAGAGAAATCTAGCATTACATCTGGGAAAGTAAAAACTGTGTCCATATTTATAAGCTCTTTTTCTTACTTTCATACAGATATTTGATGTTTTATGAATACATTCATCACTGGGGCTTTAGATGGTGTAGCAGTTAGGAGGCTAGTGGGGACGAAAACTGGCCAAAAACATCTTCTGCCAAACTTACGAAAAAATACTAAAGAGATTCGACTGCTTACTTTAAAAAATATACTATGCATTACCAGGGTTGGGGAGTGAAAGAATATAAGTGCCCCAACTGAATGCAAGCGAGTATAAGTTTGAGTGCATTGTTTATTCTACAGTGTTCTTACTGGACGCCATTTCTATTCATTCTTGTCTCTCACTTTGAAAACTACGCAATGGACAAGGAACATTTGTTACATGAAGTTGAAATCAACGTTATTGATACCTTCCCATTTCACTACAAAGGACAAAATAATGTGGCAACTAACTGGAGAGACATCACCAGTGAGCTAAATATTTCTGGTAAATGACCATCGCTAATAAGCTTTTGGCTATGCTGTATATCATTTCAAGATCATACATACTTGCCCATCTTTTAGGTGGTCATGTCTCTAGTAGAGCGTGCAGCTGATAGGTAGCCTTTGTTCACATGACATAACAGAAGTGCATATTCAACAAATTCAGTGTGGACAGAAAGCAGTGTTCGCTTGCTGTCAGGACACAGTGATGGTGTAAAATTCAAATGACGCACACATTTGCCATAAACAGTTTTTTTTAAGTGTGTACAATGCACCTGCCACATGAAAATGAACAGATGCGGTATGCAGATCTGTTATGTATACATGCCATCACAATGTGAAACAAGATACCAAAAATGGTCATTGAGGGACCCAGAAAGTTTTAAAGGACTTCTAAAAACACACGTTGTAAACTGAACTGAACCTCAAAGATGTAATGCAAATTGGAATGTTGTGATGTATATTTTTTTTACTTGACTTATACTTTTCTTGAACACATTCTTATTGAAACTTTTTATAGGTGTTATGTGTCTTGTTTTATGTTTGTTTTGTTGTGTGTGGACCCAAGGAAGTGTAGTTGATAGCTAATTTATCTAAGTTAGTAGCTAATGGGGGTCTGAATAAAGAATGAAGAGGAATTCAGACAAAGGACTCGTCTCTGTACTTGTTTTATTAGATCTTAGTGCGGCATTTGACACTATTGACCATCAAATTCTGCTACAGAGACTGGAACACTTAATTGGCCTAAAAGGTTCTGCACTAAGCTGGTTTAAATCTTATTTATCTGATCATTTTCAGTTT